>NW_024544335.1:0-44354 GCF_018167655.1 Microtus oregoni | reverse complement strand
AGTCTAAATGTTTACATGTTAGATTCCATTTCTAGTTCAGTTTCGAGAAATAATAATGTATAACTCAAGGTGTATGTTATACATATATATCTTTCACACATACCATTATGTCATACTCAGTAATCGCCTCTGTGGTTTTCCAACTTAAAATGTAGTTTGTAATTTCTAATGTCAACATACAGAACATTATTATTTTGTTGAATGTCAGTATTAAGCTATAATATAAGAACACTGTAATTTATCTAAATACACTATAGCACATAAGATTTAATTCATTCCCTATTTGTTTTTACAAACATATTTTAGTGTATATAATATTACAGTACAAAGAATATATAAATCTTAGTAATAACTTCAGTATAGAAGTGGAAAAGGTCCTTATGTACTTAGAATATAAATGATAGAATGAGTCACATAGCTCTCAAAGGCATTATTCCCTTTTATTTGTTTGAGTAACCTTAGGGTTATTCACATGTCTCTTTTGTATATAGTGTCATTGCAGAAATTGCCATTTTAAACTCTAAGCATTTTAGGCAATTTAAAAACAATCATTTTAGAATTTAATGTGATATGCAATGCACTTTAAGTCTTAAAATATACATACTGAAATCTGTATCTATAATGTCCTTAATTTTCAAAGAACATATCAAGTATAAAGTAAATGGAGCAGCCTCTAGAAGGGTCCATATTAAGGAGAGAAATTTAATATTGCCATTCATTATTGGAATGGTACATATAAGTGGGATTCCCCCCCCAAAAAAAAATTATTGGAGTTTTTAAGGAACTAACTGCAAAGCTAAGTGATAAGAGCAGACTTTATTCAATTTGAATACTGAGTGTACCCAATTTGAAAACAAATACATGATTTAATATGGTTTTGGATGACAAAAGCATATGAAGAAATATAATAAATAGACAAGCAATAATATTATAGTGCTGAGTCCCATGTTGTGGTTGCAATCAATGTTTTGATAAAATAAGAAAGATATTTTAAAAGGTAAATCTAGGAGGGAAGGAATACATTTTTAAAATCTACATTGAGCATTCAGCTCTAATACATAATAAAGGACATGACAGAGCTAGTTAGAGGTGGAGAGAGCAGAACCAAATGAGTGATATTAAGTGCAGAAATAACAGAGAGAAAAGAAAATAGATGAAACCCCAATTTATGGTCTATCTAACTTCAGAGATATTAGTATTTTGCCGACTTATTTCTCATTGGATTGTATGTGCCCCAAGATGAAAAAAGATCTTTCATTTTTACCTTATTCATAAGTATGTAACTATCAGACATAATTTATATGATAAATAATTTAGATGATATTTAAGGCAGGCAGTTGAGTCATATTTTAAAAATTCTTTCTCATTTAAAAACATTCTTCAACATACTTATGTTTTGAATTGAAAATAGTTTTTTTTTTCAGGTAGTATATTCTGATTAAGGTTTTCCCTCACCTAACTCTTCCAGACCCTCTCACTTCCACACACAAATCCGTACCCTTTCTTTCTCTCTTTCCTTAGAATACAACAAACATCTAAGAAATGATAATAATAATGAAAATAAGATAAAATAAAAATAAACCAGGATATGACATATCAAATAGAAAAAAGGAACCAAAGAAAAAGAACACCACATTCACAAATGCTGAGACACACATTCCCCCATGCAGAAAGCCCTAAAACAATATTGAAAATGACAATATATAATAAGTCAAGTATTCATGAAGTAAAAAAATAATGCCCAGGCAAAGTATTGTGAGACACAGAACCTCTAAAAATACCATTGAATTCATTTTCTTTTTTGGCTATCTACTCCTGGGCGTAGGGACCTAGGCAGGTCCCATTGGAGAATCCTGGTCAAGATGTGGTCCTCGCCACCACTGCCCCTTTACTATCTGGCTTCAGTCTTAGGTCCTCCTTTTGGCTGGCACCTTTTCTTTCTCTTAGCATAAGATTTCGGGTGAAATTACCAGTTTTTAAGAGTCCATCATGTCAATAGTCAGATTGTGAGATACAAGTGTCTCTTTAGTGTATCTTCACTTCTGCCAAGCTCATTATGGTAGAAATTTTATTTTAGTAGTTGTGTATTAAGTTCTCTGTGTAATGTGTAGAGTCTCACAGCAACAATTTCCTCTGAATCCAGGAATACCTATCATCTAATTCCATGGTGTTGAATCCCTTTCATGAGACTCTAGCACAAAAATTATGATTTGTTTGAAGCAAGGCTAGTGATGTTATTTATCTTACAGGTTTATCTGCTTTCTGTTACATTGGTCTAGCCTAATCTTTTCAATTATTTCTAGATAGTGGAACTGTAGCTGTTGGTTTAAAATTATGTTCATAATATGTGTATCTATGTCTGTATGTAAAGGAAATTAGTAGTTTTGATAATCTGGAAATATGTAAATTATAGTATTATCTTACAAAGATTTATGATGAGTTTACTGCAAAAATTAATACAAAGATTGGTCAAAATACAAAATTACATATTAAAAAATACAAAATATCAATATAACTCTACATTGTCATATAACTATGTAAGGCCTATTTTATGAATTTTTATAAATCTGAAACTTAACCACTTACACTTTCTTGGGAAGATATAATGTAGAAAACAAATAAACTGATGTGACAAATCCTAAATAATTATCTTTCACACCAGTCCAATTTACTGTACACATTTTTTCTGCACTATGCATATGTATCTGAGCATTATTAGAGCATTTTCCTGTAATACCTTCCGAGGATCTATGGACAGATAGAAAAGATCTATGGAATTCTATCGAAATAATTGTTCCTTATGTTAATATTTTGCACATTATTATATGGAATTCTGTTTTATGATGGATATTATTTCAGAGTATTATTTCTCATTAGGCAATTTCAAAAGCACTTAAAATTTTTATTTCTAAATTGTGGCCACAGTTAGAAATTGTATTTAATTATGTATGTTGAGCGTTATAAATTCTAAATTGCCTTTCAGACCCTGTAGTTTAACAAGTTACAATTTTGAAAGTTTTTTTTTTTTACAATTTAAAACAAGTACTTTCAAAGTGTCAAACTTTTTAAGAAAGGAAATTATCGTTAAAATGTACACTAGTTCATTTATCTTCTATAGTCTTTGACCTTAAACAGAACTGTGTTAAGAAAAAAAGGTCATCTTCTACAGTGGATACAAATATTTAGGAGTATAAATTTATATCACTTTTTGTAATATGCATTTTTCTGATTTTAAAGTTTAAATGTTAACATTAGTTATGACATAATTATACAATGATATAGAATAATCCATTCAGAGTTGAATCAGAGCTTTGATTAGGAGCCTAGGGATGTAGCTCAGTAAGGGATGTAGCAAGTAAGAAGAGTTGCTGTGCAAGCATGAGGATCTGGGTTGAAATACCAAGCACTGATATAAAATCAGTTGGTAACTGCACTTATCTATAACCCCAGCATTAAGGGTCAGAGAGAGAAGGATCCAAGGAGCTTGCTGGTCTACCAACTTAGCAGAACTATTAAAGCTTCTGCTTACTGAGACACCTAGCCTCAGGGAGTAAGGATAAATGTGAGAGAGGAAATCGTGAAAGTTATACTTCTCTGGCCTTCACATACACACGTATGGGTGAAAACACCTATGTCCTCATGTGTATGTATCACACACACAGGCGTGCACGCACACAAACACACACAAATGTGTAAGAACACAGTTATTACTATTTAATTGTTTTCCCAAAAATATAATTTGAATATGTTAATTTTTGTAACAAACATGTTTTCTTTGAAATAGGAAGGGTATACTAACTCCCATACACTTCAGACATACTTACAGCAAATAATTTCATCTTTTGGGTATAACTGAAGATTATTGAATAAAATGTTTAATTCTTGATAGTTTTAATAAAAAACCTTATTTTCCATTTCTTTGCTTTTTCTTCCTTATGTGATACTTTGGCCAAGCACTCAAAGAAAATTTATGTGGAAACTTCCTTTGTTTCATTTTTTATATATAAGATTGGATTTATTTAGATAAGAAATATGATATTGAAGTATTCCTTATGAATAATTTTAAAAAGGAATATAGGATCACAGAGACTGTGGACTGGAAGTTTCCTTTCTCTACTTGCAACTTCTTCTCCTCTTCCTCATCCTCTCTTCCACCTTGAGACAGGATTTACTGCACAGGCCAGGCTATATTCTAACTTGAAACCTCCTCTTTAGATGCTCAGTCCTGGGACTGCATGTCCATGTCAGCATGCCTGCATTGCATGCGCTGTTTGCAAATCCACAACCATTCCAACCTCCCAATTTTCATTATTATGTTTATGATTACTGTTTGTATCTGTATATTTTTGCTGCATCTGCATATTTGCAGTAAACACTTTTAGATTATAAAATGAACCTTGAGAAAAAATACCATGTAAGACATATTTCAACTTAAGGCACAACCACGCATGTACACATACACATGCACACACACACACACACACACACACGCATACATGTAAGAACACTGAGCATCTCTGAATTAAAGTAAAGATTATATGGTATCATGATGATCACAGTGCCCAGAGATTCCGTTTTTTTTTTTTTATTCTTTAGCAATGAAAGTCTTTCCAACAAAGTTTAATACAAGGAAGACTCTGCCATAAAAAGTAAACTAAAATTAGAACCTCTAGATTAAAACAAGGATTTTAGTCCAGTTTCAGGTCCACTGATACACCTCAACCCTTTCGCTTTTTATGATGTAATTGGGCAACATAGAATTGAAGGGGCCTCTTCAAATTTACTTGACTTAATTATGTTAGACTCAGTATGCTAATTGAGAAAATTCGGCTTTAGCATTATTCTTAAACAGTTTCTTTGATGCAACACTGCATAAAGATAGGACCCTAGAATAAAAAATACGGTTAATAGTGCAACCAATAAGTTCAAACTAGAAAGCCAATGATGATTGGACAAATATTAAAATGAAGAAATTGCTCTCAATACATATTAGAAGAATTCAGATTTTTTTTTCATTTTTATCAGATAGTATACTTTTCATGTTGCTCTAAAAATCTAGAGTTTTTGAAATGCCCTGTAATTCCACTATTTAAGTACCTCATCATTTGGATATTTTAAAGCATTTCATCTATTGATTAAACTCAACCTCTGAGAATAGTGACATATATATATATATATATATATATATATATATATATATATTAAGTGATCAATGTGTATTTGGCAACTAATTTATAAAGGGGGTTGTGTTCCAGTTCAGAACTATGTACAAATGTGACAAAGATATATTTTGAGTTTGAATAAGTTCAGTGGCTTCCAGAGCAAATATTTTGTTTTATCTATTAGAGAAGCAGAAAGCTAGTTTAACCTGTTTGACTAGATGCTCAGGGCCCAATAATCTCAAATAAGCCAGGATCCTAATTTTATGTTTCAATCTATAGTGCCTTCTTTGCATCTCTATTTTTCTAAGCCGAAATGCATGAAGAATGGATATATCTTTAAAAAAGTAAACATTTGCTCAAAGCATGTTCCTTCATATAAATTATTTTTACTAAGGTCTAAATGTAGGCTGAAATAGAGTAAAAACATGACTGTAAGAATGGTGATTCAAAGAAATTTCACTCTTGAATTATGAACAGAAATCCTTAGCATAATTCTCCAGTGGACTATGTGATGATATTTAACATGAATATGCTTCATTTCCTTGACAGCCTTTTTATACTGGCAGAAGAATATAGTGAGAATCTCTTTACATTATCATTTACTGCTAATAGTACAGGAAGGTTCAGACTAATTAGAAATCTGGTTGCTACTAAGCCATTGCACTAAGCATACTAAACCAAGCTGTTGCTCTCTTAATATTTATTAACACATTTTTACTGATTGCAGAGAGTAAAGAAATGGAAATCACTTGTTTTGAAATTTAAAATGGAAAATTTTTATAAGACCCCCCCCCAAAAAAAAAACCCTTTGGCTGTATCAAGTTCTACAACTTGAGTTGTAATACTAGATTACAAAGATTCAATGTTGTTAAAGAACACAACGACTGCACAGTATTAGATAAAAGCTGGTTAGTTAGATGGAACAGAGAATAGATGGGTTCCAATGGTAATATAGTTCATAGATTGCAACTCTCAAACCAACTATGTCATTTACTTTTTATAAAATCTGCTTGTGGTTCAGTGTGGTAAGGCCCTCAATTATGATCTCAAGTATAACAGAAAGAAGGAAGGAAGAAAAAATTCTCTCATTTTTTAAAATTTTACAACATTTTAACTGGTAGATATTGACCTTAGCTGTCTTAATTATTGGAAATAATGCTGCAAAATGTGGGAGTAAGAGTATATCCTAAACATATAAAATATTGTTCCTTTCTATTAATAAAACAGGCAAAGACAAACAAATAATAAATGAACTCACTTCAATGTTGTATTAGTTGCTTTTTATCTATGTGATAAAATGCTGTAAATAAAGAGTTTATTTTGTTTTATAATTCCAGAAGGGGCATCTATAATGGTGGAGGAAGCATGAGCAGGCAGCCAAAGCACGACATTAAACAATCACATCTTCGACCTCACAGACAACTATTAACAAGGATTAGGAGGGGCTTTAAACCCTCAAAGCCTGATTTAAGTGATAGACTTCCTGCAACAAGACTGTACCTCCTAAAAGTTTCATTACCTCCCCCAAACTGTGCCACCAACTAGAGACTAAATGTTCTTTGAGGGCATTGCTCATTGTTCACTGTCCAAACCACTAAAGATGTATAACATAAAAATGTCAGTATTACTTACACAGTCTAGAAGGATAGTTATTATAAGCCCATGTACCCTGGTATATTGCATGGTGACATCAGATATAATACTACATATTTTAGACTTGCTAAAATGCATTTTAATATTCTCATCACAAAAATGATAACTTGATCAAATGATCGGTATGTTAATAAGTATGAATAAGGTTTTGTGATGCTTACAAAAATGAAGGCACCATATTATATTCAACAAATATGCACAACTGTTACTCATCAGTTCAACATTAAAACATATATTCCAAACCTGGTGGTGGTGCCTCAGTACTAGGGAGGCACAGCCTTCCTGATCTCTGTGAGGTAGAGGATAGCCTCGTCTACAGAATGAGTTCCAGGTCAGACAGAACTGTTATACAGAGAAAACTTGTCTCAAAAAACAAATGTCTATATATCTTTTTATGTTGACATATATAGACATGTGAGTATATATATATTCAAAACATTTATCAATGTAAAATCACTGCAAAATATTATAAATACTTTATCTTGAACACTTGATGGCTCATTTTTTTGACTTTCTATTCAACAACAACTCAATTTATGTTTAAACAGACTTCTTGTTTCTGAAAATATTTCCATTGCACATGTGGTACAATTCATCTCTGACCATGCACTGAAGATGGTACAGGCCCTTTTCTTGAACAGAGTCAAATCAAACTGCCGTTTCATTTTAGGAAAAATGGGACATATTCAGTTGTTTCAAATATTTAACTTTAACTAGGATACCATGAAAACCAGCTGTCACTTGGAGAACTTTGTTGTGCTTTTCTTGTACTGAAGTTAATTATCTTGGATACTGAAGTGTATGTGAGACCACGTCTTCTGTTACAGATCTTTAGATCATTATTTTTTTTTCAAAAAAGGTTTTCTTTTAGAACCCTGATATTTTTCTAATTTATAGTTCAGCTCTGAGGAAGTGTGGACTCTTCCTTTTTGATTCTCATTATCAAATAATTTTTTATTTAAATAGCTGTGCATTCCCGACTAGCCCTGAGGTTACCAGAGGTGGCTGGTGTCAATAGTGAGTCTGTGTATGCCTTTTTTTTCTCCATAGAGAAGTTTTACCTATTGTATGATGAACAACATTAAAGGGAAACTTGAATCCTATTATGCCCTAAAGGTATAATCAAGAGGTGTTTGATTCTAGCATGCAAATTGGGGCAGCTAGAGCACACTGCTCCTCTGGGTATTGGTGAGAAGTATGGTGTTCACATATTTTTGAACTTTTTCTTGCAAAAGCATTATGGGAAAGCACACCTGATTCTTGTGTTAGCATGTCTATGTACATAACTCTTTGTATCATAGCTTCTGTCATAGGCTATGCTCTTTAATTTTCTCATAAGTCTTACAAGCCATTACCATTCTTTTAAAACTTGGCAATAAAGCATTTCTAGTTTCCAGTGAACTAGACTTCTGTCTCTCAACTTTATCTCTTAACTGATTATAAGCATTATAAGAAAAGAAGGCTAGCAATATTGCTTATTTACAATGTGCACACATACATGTATACACAAATACATAACTGCATGCATACATACATACATGCTTGCATGCATGCATACACACAATATGTACTAAAGAAGTATATTCAAATATATTCACATTTATCAGAATATTCTTTATCACTCTCAGGAATCTTTTCAGTTGTATTTAATTGGGTTTTCCTTCTTAAGCCTGGGAAGTTTCTTTTATTGCTTTGTATTTAGTAGGATTTTTCTTTCTTTGAATGTTGATGACTATGTTTCATTAGAATCTGAATATGTGAGCTTTAAGAACACCATAAAATTATCCATAAATCAGAGACACACATCAGATTCATCTACAGATCTTGAAGCCCCAAACTCCAAAAACCTATTATGGTTCTTTCATATTTATGAAAAAATTAAATCATCAATTGAGTAGGGCTACAAAATATTTGATTTGTTACAGTCTTTAATCTTTGCCAGTGTGATACATAATTAAATCACATGCTTAGTCATTTTCAAAAAGTACTATCAGATGGATTTAATTTGGTAGTTTTTTATTTTCTCTGTACTGTTATTATATCCACTCAAAATTCATGTTGAATTCACAAACGCCCATGTGACATTTGAAATTACAGAATTGTAAGGAGGGTTGTTCTATGTATCTGTCATTCTTTCTTTCCTCCCATCTCTTGATCCTTCTCACTCTCTCTTGTTTTGTGTGAACAAAGGAAAAGGTGGCGGGCCAGGAAGACAGCCGTCCATAAAACCTGATCATTGTGACATCCCAATCTATGTGTCACAGCCTTAAAAATTGTGAACATAATTTTCTTTTTAAAGCTACATTGTCTATGATATTTGCCATAGAAATATGAAATATGTAAGACACTTTTATTATTTATGTACTTGATTAAGTACACACACATACTCCACACACATACACACACACGTGAAACTAACCAACCTGGTGATGCACATAATCATCAACAGGCTTATCTAGGTGTTTGTATTAGTCAGCTTTTACCAAGATAATGCTGTGTAATACTATTTTTCCCTAAACTTGACTTATTTCAACTAACATGAATTTCATCATCAGATAAATCTGAATGATTTGTCCTTGGAAGTTCTGCATCAAGTCATGGGTCTAGTAGCCTTGGTGTCTAGACAGGCAGATGGTAACTTCATATTCAGAGGCCCACATTGATGTGGCTGTGGCTATCCAATGCTTGTTGATTTCCTGAAGGAAAGAAGCTTTATCACAACTTAATAATTCCAAACATGCCAGTCCATCTGGTTGGTTAACATCTCATTGATCAAAGCAAATTATCTCTTCCAAAGAAAGCTAAATATATGAGGCTTATATAGAACAATAAAAAATGGGCAATTAGTAAATCTTTTATAAATAAGAAAATTATTACTCTTATTTTTTTACATACAGAGTAAGTTTTGGCATACTTTCTCATTTTCCTTGTGGATATGGAGAATTGCTTTTAAATTTTCAACCTAATTACAATAAGGGCTAAGGAAAGAATGTTTTATGTTAAACAGTTAGCTTTATAATTCAAATTTTCTAGAACAAATTTAATAATGTTTTAATACCTGGACTCATTCCTCAGAGCAACAGGCAAAAATGGCAGGGTAGGTATTTCTGTAAGAGAAAACTTGCCTAGGATATATGAGGCTCTGATATTAATCCCCAGAAGCATAAATCTCTCTCTCTCTCTCTCTCTCTCTCTCTCTCTCTCTCTCTCTCTCTCTCACACACACACACACACACACACACACACACACACACACAACAATGGGGGGAAGAAGGGAGAAGAGATAGAGGGAGAAGAAGAGGAGATAACTGAAGAGAAATATCAAAATTCCATTCCAAAATGTATATTTCACACAGAAGGCATACTTCCCCAGTCAGAAACATAGCAGGAAAAACATATCATTCCCTTCTTACTTTGGAGAAAGAAAGAAAGAAAGAAAGAGAAAAATTAGGAAATGTTCAAGAAAAAACTGTTTGGAGCTATGAGGCAATCTGGATCTTAATAACTAGAAACAGATGAATTCCGCTTATTAAGGCTGCATGGGGACATAAGGAAGGTCACACAATTGTCTAACATTCTGAATAAGCAATGAAGGAGACTGTGATGCTGTGCTGGGAAACTGTAATCACTGAGTATAATTCCCTCATAATTGGATCACTGAAGAGAATAAAATCCAGTAGTTCTTTTATTATTTCAGGTGTTACTCCATCATTCTTATGAATTAATTACTTTCATTCGCTGATTCTCGTATAACTTCTACTCCCTTATGATATAAAACTTTTATTCCACCTTCCCAAGAAAAGCTGTCTGCAAGGTTTGGTACTTAGTTCAATAGTACATAACTTGCCTAGCAAGAACACGGCTTTAGGTTTGGTTCTTAGCTCTAACAAATAAATAAATAAAATAAAAACAAATAAGAAACAAACAAACAAAACCAAGAATTATCATTATGAATCATATGTTGGTCCCCTGAGTTACTGACTCCTTGTTACTGTAAATACTATAAATTGCTTTTCAGAATTTGTTGGTTCATGCTTATGAAATATTCATTAAGGACAGGAATACAGATTGTGCTGCCTGCTTAGACCTGAGCGATGAAATAATCGCTTTAAATACACTGTCAAGAAGAATGAGACTTCACAAATACTATTTGTTATAAGGCTATCAAAGGAAATAAAAATGTCTGCTAACATTCAATACATACATACTGTCTGACATGATCTGACTATATCAACTTTTAACCTTAGTTGTCCATTCCCATATAAATAGATACCTTATACCAAACTATAGCACACGCCAATTAAACTAGAACCTGTAGTATGGAAATAATACTAATACATATGTGTGTATAGCTTTTACATTTTCTAAATTGAATTTTATTATTTTAATTATATGTTTCTGTCTGTGAATATGTGCACATGAGTACAGGTATACACAGAAACCAGGGTTGTCAGATTCACTGGGAACTGAAGTTACATGAAGTTGTGAACCACCTGATGATGTGCTGGGAATTGCACTTTGGTCCTCTGGAAGAGCCGTACATGCACTTAACTGCTGAGCCATCTCGCCAACAATATATTCTGTTTTGAGACATAATTTCTTGAAGCCTAGGCATGTTCTCAAACTTGTTTTTTTTAAATAATGATGACCTTGAACTCTTGACTTTTCTCCCTCTACTTCCCTAGTGTAATTACAGGGTATACATCATACCAAACTTATGAAATACCAGCTGTAGAACCCAGAGCATCCTTCACGCCAGGCAACACTCACCCAACTGATCTCTATCCCCAGGCGCTTATATATAACTAAAATCTTTTCAAAGCTGTCCCTGGTAGCTCATGAATGTAATCTTAGTTCTCAGGGAGCTAATGCTAGGGTATCACGTCTTTGAGGGCAGCTTGAGCTGCATAGGAAGACCTTGTTTCAGTGAAGCATAACTTTAATAAATACGCAAATACAATTATAAAACCGATTAAGTTGGTGTTAAGATGAAGCCAAGTGTGAAAACTGACCCTACAAATAAATATAAAATAATATTGATGGTCCCAAGGGAAGGGTCTGAGGGTTATAAGAGTTTGACAAGTTCTCTAGAGGGACAGAAAACTATGAAACAATATGAGAACTGTTGGCATGTGATGATAGCCAGAGACACCATCGCATACACATTTTAAATACAATTTACACGTGGCTCTGTGTTCTCTAGTCCATGGCCCAAGCATCTCTCTCTGTTGTTGAGAAAACCATTTAAACTTTCCTGCTTAACCTCTCCATTCAATCATTGATAAATCAGGTTCAGTGACCTTTAAATTCTAGGCCACCTGTCTACACTGAATGTTGTACAGACATTCCCAAAACTATTAGCCATTTCCAGGAAGACAGAATTCCTGACTAGAGAAGGGGTAAAGGGATGTAAAAAGCCTCAGATTGAATGTCAGTTGATCAGCTCTGAACAGTCATTGGTTTTCATTCTGCACAACCCTTTTTAATGTGAAAATTCTGGCAGCTGCATCACATAGTGATATACAGGATACACACTCCCTGGACATTTCCTTAGCACATCTTTCTGGTTAGTTCTTTAGTTTGTGAACCTTTTTTTTTGAGACATATTTCATGTGTCCCAGACTAGCTTTCAAAATTATAGTATGGCTGAGGATTATCTTGAAGCTTTGATCCTCTTTCCAATGTGGTAGGATTATAAGCATGAATTATCATACCCATTTTTATTCCCTGCTTGGAATTGAACCCAGGGTTTTATAAATGTCATATTTTCATGTGTTAAAATGAACTGCTCTCCCACCAAAATAATGAATTTTGATGCAGGGGGTGCTTGTCTTTTATTAAACAAAATTTTAAGAATTAAACAAATATTTAATAATAGTTTAGAAAATGTCTAAATTAAACAAAATTAAGAGTTAGCTCCAAGGTAGAAAACTTGCCTAGCACGTACAAGGCCCTGAGTCTGAAACTGAAAGGAAAGATGAGGTTCTTAGTCCTGCCAGTCATATGTGACCAGTGCCTTTCTTATTGACTATAGATACATAATTTATGAAAAATGTCTCTGTTTCCTGAATTCTGCAGTGGTATCGAGGATGCTTTGCCTTTTTATCAAAGCATAAGAAAGGCACTTTTTCCTTTTTTGTATTTTCATTCATTGTTGCAATGCACTTCCCTTCGGATGAATCGAGGACACCTGGAATCAGCTATGTTAGTTGTGAAAGGCTAAGCGGGTGGCTTTTTTATTTTCGGAAAATGGCCTCTCTGGATACATAGCTGTCACTGGTGCTGACAGACTTGTGCTTCCTGTTCTAGGAAAAGTTTCATTCCTTTCAGAAACCCCTACCTTAAGAATAAGTCAGGAAAATAATGAGTTCACTAGTTTCTGTTCCTGTCAGTACCTATGGAACTTTCGAGGATCTTGAAAGCTGTCCACAGGACGTTTTGCAACTAGCACCAACTACTGCTTCAGAAACCCATTTTGACTTCTAAGTGTCTGCTTCATATATGCTTGTTCCTTCCCTTTGGATCACAGTCTTTTGGCCCAAGATGTCTTAGCTCCAATTCTTGTCTGTGATTTGTTGCTGGTTTGCACTGCATTTTACTGCACAGGGATTCTTAGAAATCCCCAGATAAGCCCCTGCATGCAGTGGCAATGAATCTCAGCAATTGCATTTTCCTGTATCTGAACTTAATTTATATATTAATCCTCCTTTCTCTAGATCCCACACAATTCATCTCATCTAACTTAGGAATAATATGCCCCACTTTTCCCTAGGGTTTTGTCATCAATTCTTTGAAAGGGTTGACATAAAGCCAATACTGGAAGATGGGTGTGGGTTACCTGATCTTATGCATAATTCATCCCAATAGCACTTTGTGTTTGTGTTTCTAAGGGATAAATATTTGTTTAGACCAAAATATATGGATATCATTAACATCTTTAGTTATTTAGGATTCTCTGAAAACCAACTGAGTAATTTTCACTATAAGCATGTGGAGTGTTTTGTTACTATACCAATGCATTATACCCTGGTGCTGGATGGCCAGTTTATATCTGTCTGCTTAGGTACACAATGCATATGCCTACCCTGGGCCCATTCTCATATGCATCATTCACTGTTGAAGTCTTGATACATTCCCCTGTTCACCAGGAAAGGGCGTCTAATTGCCTCTGCAATGGCATTTCCCAAACCTATCTGTTCTTGTAGTCGATGGTGCTGTGGCATTATTGGAGGCCATGCTGCTTCTTTCACTGTTTCCTTCTCTCAGAAACACACGTTTGTCTGGCATTCTTGTTTATTGACTGGACCTTCTTCCCTGATCCTTGAAGATTGTCTGTAGACTCAGATCTGGCTCAGTGCCTCACTCTGTAATATAAATAAAGTGAAGATATCAGACTTTTAAATAATCTGTGATTAAGATTTTTTTTATTTTCAGTATTCAATTTTGATTTAATTTTTCAAAAACCAATCTAGTTCCACAAAGTAAATGCTCTAAATTATATATGGACAAAGGATGCACAAAAACTTACTATAAAATAATTGAAATATCAGTAATCTAACATGTAAAATTTTTATGATATCTGTATTCTTGAAATTTAATAATGGTTCCTAGTCTAATTGTGTTGCATGTACATTAAATATACTGAATAATAAAATGCAATTAGAAGAATTAAATATCATAAAATTGGTTAAAGTGCTTTTGAGAATATGATAATTAAAGAGATGTTTTCCTTCTCTGTTCTTATTTATTAATTTTATTATTAATAAATATAAATTTGTTAATTTGTATTTATTAAATAAGAAAAAAGAAGAAAATAAGAACAGTGATTAAGATTCTTGTTATTCCTGTCTGACTAGGAACATGGAACACCTAACTGGCCCTCTTATTCTAGCAAGTGGGATATAACTTAAGCACAGAAAAATGTAGTTTGGGAGAAAATGGTGCTCGACATTTTAAAACAAATATCTAGTATACAGAAACTGAGGGCTAGTTTGGTCTCAAGAGTAAATCGGTTTCAATCCAAAGCAAAGTGAGTACACAGTTTACAGTCAAAAGCGTGACTGGACCTTGGCTTAGCAGTGTGTTCATTCACTTGTTCAGATGAAGTGGGAAGATCACTTACGCCCATGGAATCAACAAGAGTAGATAATGTGCAGAGACCACTGCACGTATCAAAAACATCAAAGACTTGGGGAGATGACCCAGTTATCAATGTGCTTGCTTGGCACACAAGCATTAGCACCTCAGTAATTTCTTCCCACCCTTGTTAGAAAAAGAAGTAGGCAGATGTAATAGGGCACACACCTGCCCTAGCAATTCTTTTGGGAGGCTCAGACAGTAGGATCCCTCGGGTTTGCTAAGTAACCAGAGCAGCCAAATCAGTAAATTTCAGGTTCAATAACGCATTCAAAACTTAAAGTAGAGATGGAGGGAGCATAAAGAAGATGACAGACATTGACCTCTAGCTGCCACACCCATGTACACATTCAGCATCATCCACTCCCCTGGACAATGACACACAGAACCTAGTGTAGAAGCATGTAGAGACACAGAGACACAGAACCTAGCGTAGAAGCACGTAGAGACACAGAGACACAGAACCTAGCATAGAAGCACGTAGAGACACAGAGACACAGAACCTAGTGTAGAAGCACATAGAGACACACAGACACAGAACCTAGTGTAGAAGCACATAGAGACACAGAGACACAGAACCTAGTGTAGAAGCATATAGAGACACACAGACACAGAACATAGTGTAGAAGCATATAGAGACACAGAGACACAGAACATAGTGTAGAAGCATATAGAGACACAGAGACACAGAACATAGTGTAGAAGCATATAGAGACACACAGACACAGAACCTAGTGTAGAAGCATATAGAGACACACAGACACAGAACCTAGTGTAGAAGCATATAGAGACACAGAGACACAGAACCTAGTGTAGAAGCATATAGAGACACAGAGACACAGAACCTAGTGTAGAAGCACATGTAGACACAGAGACACAGAACATAGTGTAGAAGCATATAGAGAAACACAGACACAGAACATAGTGTAGAAGTATCACATAGAGACACAGAGACACAGAACCTAGTGTAGAAGCACATAGAGACACAGAGACACAGAACCTAGTGTAGAAGCACATAGAGACACAGAGACACAGAACATAGTGTAGAAGCACGTAGACACACATAGACACAGAACCTTGTGTAGAAGCACGTAGAAACACACAGACACAGAACCTAGTGTAGAAGCACATAGAGACACATAGACACAGAACCTAGTGTAGAAGCATATAGAGACACACAGACAAACCACACTCACTTGTGAATTTCATATGTATAGCTAGAATACATTGATAAGCTTTATTTCTTGTGAAAATGGTATTAAATACAGGGAGACTAATTCTTGCAATGGCTCAAATTGTCAGCAGCAGTGCAATAGTAGGCACAGCTTAGAACTGCTACCAGAAGTCCAAGGAGTAAAGCCAGAATTCTTGACTTTGCTAGAAAAGGTAATTTCAGGACATATCCTGTGAAGCAGGTCCACACTCAGTTTATTAGAAATAGGCATTCAGAGGAAGAATAAGATCCGTACAAGTTCATGGGTGCGCCTTCTCAATCAAGAACCTAATTTAAGTGGCTTAACTGTAGCCATACATATCAATTCATCTCTGAAGTTGTATCTCAAAGGATTACTGATAGTTGATCTTTCTCGATGTCTGTTTGTTTGCCTCTATCTCCCTTTTCAATGGATGGCCTTCTAAGGTGGCTTTGGGATGTCATCCAAGGGATTATAATTTGATAAACTTAAACCATAGCTTCAAGGAGTTTAAAATATGTCTTTTTCTATAGATAGGATTCTGAGAAAATTGCAAGTTTACAGCTGTGAAGAAAAAGAAAGCCATATATGCTTAGGCTAGAAGTGGAATTTATTGACATTGTGGCTTTCTCTCTCTAAAAAATAATATGTTTGTGTTGCCAACCTTGACAGAAATGATTAGTTGGTTAGAATACATCTCAGGTGGTCATTAACAAGTTGGCATATTTCACTAAGTCACCTTCTCTGAAATTTAAATCTCTCTTTGTTACCTTATGATTTGTTTATTTATAAGATTATAATAGCAGTGTTTTGCCCTTTATTCATCATGTAAATGCCTTGAGGAGATTATTGCCTCGCTCTTCATGGTTACATAACATCTTATCAGAACTCTGTACTAGGATTCATTTAAGTATCCTAAGGTTAGACTATTTTTATTTCTTTTTTACACTAAATAACCCAACTGAAAACTATTTTGTTCGCATTGCATCTGGCACTGTCCACAGATTCACTTTATTATGTCAAAGGATATTAACACTTTTGGGATGTGCATAGATGTGCAAATATTTCATGATACATGTGTCACAAAAACATTTTCTCCCATTTACTTTGCCTTATCAAAAATGAGAACATTCAGTTTGGTAAATAAAACTGTATGTGGATGAATATCCTTGCTTTATGATTCATTCTGTGAAATGAAATTTTTCATTGGAGGTATTAAAAATTGAAAATTATTTTAGGATGTTTTAAAAGTAATACTAACTTAATGAACTAGAACTACTAAACTACATAAACTACATATTTTTAAACTAGTAAACTGTTATTTGGGATTGAAGATGCATTTTATATATGTTATGTATAAAAGTTCATATATATATGTGTGTGTGTGTGTATATATTATATAGAGTAGATAGCTGTGTGTTGATAGCCTATTTTGTGTGATTGTTAAATTTGTTTTCATTGCATATTTATTCTGTTGTGAATTTCATTATTTGTTTACAAACCAAATTACACGTAAAAATAATGTGAGTTTTACTGTGAGACATATATTTCTGAAGTCTATATTTTGTATGTGTGTGTGAGAGAGTCTATTTCTTTTGGGGAGTTTTGTTGTTTGTTAGTTAGTTTGTTTGTTTGAAGCACAGATTCCCTGTGTAGCTTTGGGACCTGTCCTGAAACACGCTCTTGGTAGTCCAGGCTGGCCTTGAACTCACAGAGATCCACCTGCCTCTGCCTCCTGAGTGCTGAGATTAAAGGCATGTGTCACCACCAGCCTGATTATGAATCTTTATTTCTATGTGTGCATATACTATTATAAGTAAAATTAATTACCTAAGAGAAACAAATATGATTACTAGGTAGGCATTAATATTTTTAAGAAATATTAGAATATTTTATTCTAGGCCTTTAACTTTTATTTTCTCATTTTATGTGATGTATTGGAAAAAGTGTTTCAGTGACAGATTTTTCTTTTATTCCCTAACAAAGACATTTCAACACATTGCAGGGTTTTTTTTTATTTAACAAAGCTTTTTCATTTTAATTAATAACTTTTGACTTTTACATAAATTGGAAAAATTATCTGGTTGATTTATTTAATATAATTTCAATGAGTTTTAGTAAAATCATGATTAATTTATCTCCTGAATCATCACAAAATTCATTTATTTATTTTCTTCATAGTCATTGTCAATCGGGAGGCATAATATTGAAATAATAATAATGATTGCTGTTTTTTCTAGTTCATTTTGAAAGTCTTAGGTTCTGCAATTACTAGTACTGACATGCAGTATCATAAATGTACTTATATCCTCTTTAGTAGTTTTATATTTTGCATTTAGTCATAGGAAGCAGCCTGAAACCTCTAATCAACATCAAAGGTTACACCACAGGGATCCAATATTTTTCATTTATATTGCAATGATGCAAAATACCTTTCCCTGATCACTGTTCTTAAATTCATTCTAGTTTGTTCAGTTAATGAGAATATCACATCTTAAGCTGTAGAAGGTATTGTCTCTTTATGACTGCATGACTCTCAGCAGATTATCATTATTATCAAGAAGTAATATTTAGTAAATGAAGGTGTGAGTGGCACTAGCTTAGTACCCTCACTAGTCAAGTAACGGGGTGGGGGTAGATGACTGCCTTTCCCTTCAGCATACAGCTCTCTAGCACTTCATAGATATTCATGTATGAATACAGACACACTTAATAAGTGTGCACTGAAATACTAAAGGAAAACTGAAGTTTAGGGGCAGTTAATAGAATTTGTCCTTGCCAAAGAGGAAACTGTCGCTATCTCAAAAGCAATAGAAATAAGTATCTGCTCTCCTTTTTGAGGTATTCACTGAACATTTCACAGTTCTTGTATTTCTGAACTTGGAGTAATAAATCAATGAAAAAAAAGGATATTATTTTTTATAACTTGCTTTATTTAAGGGTGGGAGGAGGGGGAGGGAAATGGGAAACTGGGAGGAGGCAGAAACTTTTTTTTTCTTTTTCTCAATAAAAAATTAAAAAAAGAATCTATTTGCGTTTTTTTCCATTCCTCCTCTTCTCCCTCTAAGTTCTCCAATGGCACATCCTACCCCCAGGCCAAGAAAAATTTTGTAATGATAGTTGATAGCTAGCATGTTTAATGGCAATAGTCTAAAGATAACAAATGTCTGAAATGTGGTTTTCAAGGTGCATTGAATAAGTTTATAGCTGTGTAGAATGAAGATAACTGAGAAAAGTGAAATATCAAATAGTTCTGTTTCAAATTCTGGCTATATTTTGGGGGTTTTCAAACTTTGTGAAGGTAATTCAATTTTCTGTCACATTCCATAACTATCAAGGGAATATCATCACATTTCTCAATCATTTCGATGGACTGTTAAATGGCATGCAATATTAATTATAGGAATGGTTCAATAAAAGATAGGTGTTGAGATTCATATTTATTTAATTCATGTGTTTAACTAATTGGTAAATTATCTATTTTTCTGACACTTAACCGTCACTAGATGAATCCCCTTGGTTTTATGTCTACCTAATTACCAATTGGTACCCTGAAATTGTCTAGAATTACCACTGGACTTGTGCTCCATTAATATGCTTTTGTAATGTTGAACCCTCAAAGAGAGTCTTTTCAGCTTCATCATTTTACTGTACCCCTTGCTGACTTCTGTAATGAAGAATCTTCTATCACATTTCAGCCATGTTTCTCTCCCCATACCTGCAGTACATAGAATAAAGGTTTTTTTTTTTTATTAACTCTTGTTACTACATACAAGGACTAGTGCAGTCTATGTTCAAATAGTAAATTAATGGTAAGGAAACAGAAGGTACAATTATTGGTTGTAAGAGCTTTCAAGATCACTAGGAAATCAGGCTAGTCTGCAACTACTGAGATAGCATCTCAGGAGTTAAACACAAAGACTATGGATTAGGGAACACTGAATGAGGAATGAAAGCACTAAACAATTGTTTACCATTACATATCATCCTCCAGGTACTCAAAACAATAGACAGCCATAGGCCATGGGCGTTGAGTTCAAGATTTATATTAGATTTTGAACATCTTTGATAAGGCTGTACAACAGAAGCACAACTGTTACAATTAAGACATTACATTTGAATGGGTTAGTCTCTTTTCTTTTGCTATTACCACAGCAATGTAAAGGATGAAGAATTTATAATGCTTATAGTCTCAGAGGAGACACAGTCCATCACGGTAGGTAAGGCATGAGAACAGGCATATGAGGCTGGCTCACTGCCCTGCATTGATTGTCCGGAAGCAGAGAGAACATGGAAAGAGGCTAGCCTATAAAACCTCAAAACCTGTCCCCCTCTGATGTGCTTCTTCCAGCAAAGCTCCACCGCCAAGAGATTCTACAATCTTCCCAAACATCATTTCCAGCTGGGGAACACATACACATGAGTCTTTGAGTAGCAGTTTGACCTTCTGCAGGTGGCTGAACAGAGAACCACTAAATGCTGTAAAGCCTTGAACAAGACAGACAAGGTCTCTGCCCTGTTTACATCAGTTCCTTCTACAGGCATCAACTAAGTTCTCTAGTCTTACAAGTATGAGTTTGTCAAGCATGAGGTGTAAAGTTACATGACTACATATGAGGGCAAAGATGAGAGCCAAGGTTTAGTTCAAGGGATGGGATGTGAGAAAAGGAGCAATTTTGTTCTAAGGTCTATTTATATATTTGTGGCTTCATAAAATTTTGCTTCCCTTGGTCTGTCTGGTGCCAAGGCTGGTCCAGGCATAGGAACAGCAGTGTAGCAAAAATGGCACTTTTAACTATCTTTCACATAGTTGTCAAAGAAAAGCAGTAGTTGTGTGTATAGGACATCCAAACTGCATATAAAATCAGTGTTCTCAAGACTGGTGGATCTCTAAAACCAAAGGGGTTAAGAAGTTGGTACAGATGTTTTCAGGGTAAGGACCAATTCCTGGGAAAATAACTACAGATACCACTAACAAGACTAGATAACAGTTAGGAAAATGTCCAGTAAACTTAGTGCTAGCAGAATTTTTATTACAGAAACCTGGGGAAAGCCCACTGAGTTATGGTTAGCGGTGTGGAACAATACTAAGCAGAGAAAGCTTTGTGTGATTCAGATGCAACTGACAAGGAGGAAAAAGGTTCCAGGACTCACAGTTGAGAGTCGTTTATTATAATCACCGTGCAATGGCTCTAGGAGTTTGTTTAGTGTTGATTAATTAAAATAACAATTGGACATATATTCAGAAATGTAAAAGCATGTTTTGTTGGCTTCAGCAGTAGATATTGGCTGATTTGACTTTCCTTGATCCTTTGTCCCTTCTACTGCCTTCTCTTTTTAGGCCCTATTATTTAAATTTAGGACAACTCCTAAGCTTGAAAATATATTTTCCCTAGCATAAGAATAGCCAATGTATTCTTCTTTTTTCCTTCTTCTTCGGATATGCTGAGTTCATTTGAAGTCCCTGAGTAGAGCAGCACCAACAGCTAAGTAGTGTTAGTGTTATAAATACTGTGAATATGGGGAAAATTTAAGAGCATCAATTTAAGATACAATGGAAGCTGTTTTCTAACATTTAGCTTGCAATAATCTGGTAGTAAATATTAAAATAGAATGTTGATTTTGAAAGGAACTTTCTGTTGCTAAAGAAAAGAACGGTATTAACATAGTTCAAGGCAGACTCGATAACTATGCTTAGAGAATGTACAAAGAAGAGGCAATTACTGTGTCCACACAAGAAATGACCATAACAGAAAATTTAGTTTGAAGTGTATTGTACATTTGATAAATAAGTTGTAGATATACCATTCACTGACTGAAATGGATTTTTGAGATCAAATTTCCAGCATGGTATGGGAAATATAAGAACAACTTTCTAAGAAGAATCACCCTGTCTGATAGTTTCATCTTTGTCTTGGTTCTTTAATTTGTGCGACTGTAAAAGGGAGAATAGGTTCACGTCAGAAAAGACTCAATTAATTTATGTGCTAGTGGTAGCAGTCAATCATCTTGTTCCAAAAGCAGGCTCACTAATGAATTTAAGCTGGAAACATATATGGTACATAATGCAGAAAACTCAACCAGTAAGAAAAAGCCTTCAGGGTACACCTTAGAAGCACAGATGTTTAAAAACTGCAAATATACTTTCTTTTTTTGTCTAGTTTAGGCTTCTGCTTCCTTTTTTGTTGTGTAGGAAACAATTGTGCAGGATTTTAAACGCACTGGCTATTTGATGTGCATAATGTATGTATTATGCCAATTGTTACTGATCTCATTTTATTTTTATTATCCATATTGCTTTTGAAAAATAACTATATCACAAGATTCCATTCAATTTTTATGGGTGGCACAAAAGTCTTTGTTTTCTTTAAAACATAGGGATAAGTCTAGAGATAGGATTTTTTTACAAGTAGATATGCAGATGCTTAAATATCTGTATGGTACTAATTAGAACCCCAGTATGTTTATATTAGGAAAATAGTATGAAATAATACTGTAATATATTAAGTAACATTTGAAAAAAAATTGTAAACTTTTACTTATCCTCTTAAAGCAGACCCATAAATAAACATAATAAAACATATCTATTCTGTTTCCATTGTGCTACATAAAATTTTAGGGCTTTGGAAGAGTGTATGCTTAGAATCAAGTAAACAGGGAGAAACCACTTAAGCTATTTTGACTGACAATAATTTAAGACAAAGGATTGTTATGTAAGTAATGAAAACCGAGGGTTGCTGAGAAATAGTAACTGCACAAGTAAGCTACAGTGCCTTTGGCCCAGCCAAGAAAGGAAAACTACTAAAACTACCCAGACTAGAAAACTAAGAGGAAATGCTTTTTAGGATTGCAGCTCAAACTTATAGACATTGGGGTGCTCCCTGGCTAGTTAGCATAAGTCTCTGTAAGTAGGAAGGATCCCATATAATGGAGTCACAGTCTTCTGTCAGAGACTGGGTACTAATATTTCAATGTCAGGGGCACAGTGAAGCTGATTCCGTAAATAATAAAAAATAAACTCAAGCTGGATCAACTACTTTTACTGAAAAGGAGAGTCCCTGTGGATAAGAACAAAACCTGAAGTTCTGTGAGCAGGCATGGTGATCTGCAGGAAGTAAGTGGGATAAGTGAGGCTTTTGAATCAAGTGGGAATAAGTTATTTTTCTTCCTCCAGTCTTTCTGGGTCACTATGCTCATCCCTCCATAAATACACAAGTTAAGAGGAAGTTAGTATGCACGTCGGACATATAGTTTGCAGTCCGAGACTCATAGCTGAGTACAGAAGTGTGGGTGGGGATGACTCTGAACAAAAAAATCTTTGAAAACCAGGACAAATGCCAATATTTCTCTGATGATGCATCTGGTAAAAAAAAAGCCATCATTAAATGATTGTACTTAAGTTGAAACAGTAAAAGTAAACAATGACACTAATAGCTTAGGCTGTATTAAAAGTAAACAATTACAATATTTTAGGCAAATAAAAAGAAAATATTTAGCATCAAATGTTTTTATTGGATTTGAAAATAGATAGCAAATAATATTAAACTTTAATATATCCATAGTTACTTTTTTGCATAGGACTTACACATTTCAAAAATTGCAGCTATACCTTTTTTTTTAATAATTTTTTTATTAAGAAAAGAAGAAAAAAAACATAAACAAAAAACAAGTTTCCACCTCCTCCCAGCCTCCCATTTCCCTCCCCCTCCTCCCACCCTTCTCCCCCTCCTCCCACCCTTCTACCCCTCCCCCCACTCCTCTCCCCCTCCCTCTCCAGTCCACAGAGCAGTCCAGGTTCCCTGCCCTGTGGTAAGTCCTAGGTCCTCCCCCCTCCGTCCATATCTAGGAAGGTGAACATCCAAACTGGCTAGGCTTCCACAAAGCCAGCACATTAAGTAGGATCAAAACCCCGTGCCATTGTCCTTGGCGTCTCATCAGCCCTCATTGTTCGCCATGTTCAGAGAGTCCGGTTTTATCCCATGCTTTTTCGGTCACAGTCCAGCTGGCCTTGGTGAGCTCCCAGTAGATCAGCTCCACTGTCTCAGTGGGTGGGTGCACGCCTCGTGGTCCCGACTTCTTTGCTCATGTTCTCCCTCCTTCTGCTCCTCATTGGGACCTTGGGAGCTCAGTCCAGTGCTCCAGTGTGGGTTTCTGTCTCTGTCTCCATCCATCACCAGATGAAGGTTCTATGATGATATGCAAGATATTCGTCAGTATTGCTCTCAGATAGGGTCATTTCAGGTTCCCAAACCTCAGCTACCCAAGGAACTAACTGGGAACCTCATGTTTGGCACTTGGGAGCCCCTCTAGGGTCAAATCTCTTGCTCACCCTAAAGTGGTTCCCTTAACTAAAAATTGTGGTTCCGTGCTCCCCTATCCACCTTTCCTTTATCCCAATTCTCCTGATTCCCCAAGTCCCCCCTCCTTCCCTTCTACCTTTTCTCTCCCCATCTCCCCTTACCCCCATCCCACCCCACCCCCAAGATCCTAATTTTCTCCCCGGCAATTGGGTCTACTTCCCTTAGCCAAGAGGATAACTATATGTTTTTCCTTGGGTTCACCTTCTTACTTAGCTTCTTTAGGTTCACCTATTGTAGACTCCGTGGCCCTAATTTATGGCTAGAAACCAATTATGAGCGAGTACATCCCATGTTCATCTTTTTGGGTCTGGGACACCTCACTCAGGATAGTGTTTTCTATTTCCATCCATTTGCCTGCAAAATTCGAGAAGTCATTGTTTTTTACCGCAGCGTAGTACTCTAGCGTGTATATATTCCATACTTTCTTCATCCATTCTTCCATTGAAGGGCATCTAGGTTGTTTCCAGGTTCTGGCTATTACAAATAATACTGCTATGAACATAGTTGAACAAATGCTTTTGTCATATGATAGAGCATCTCTTGGGTATATTCCCAAGAGTGGTATTGCTGGGTCCAGGGGTAAGTTGATCCCGAATTTCCTGAGAAACCGAAACACTGACTTCCACAGTGGTTGCACAAGATGGCATTCCCACCAGCTATGGATGAGGGTACCCGTTCCTCCACAGCCTCTCCAGCAAAGGTTATCCTTGGTGTTTTTGACTTTAGCCATTCTGACAGGTGTAAGATGATATCTCAAAGTTGTTTTGATTTGCATTTCCCTGATTGCTAAGGAAGTTGAGCACGACTTTAAGTGTCTTTTGGCCATTTGAACTTCCTCTGCTGAGAATTCTCTGTTCAGTTCAGTGCCCCATTTTTTAATTGGGTTAATTAGCATTTTAAAGTCTAGTTTCTTGAGTTCTTTATATATTTTGGAGATCAGACCTTTGTCTGTTGTGGGGTTGGTGAAGATCTTCTCCCAATCAGTAGGTTGCCTTTGTGTCTTATTGACTATGTCCTTTGCTTTACAGAAGCTTCTCAGTTTAAGTAGGTCCCATTTATTCAATGTTGCCCTTAATGTCTGTGCTTCTGGGGTTATACATAGGAAGCGATCTCCTGTGCCCAGCTCCTGTAGGGTACTTCCCACTTTCTCTTCTATCAGGTTCAGTGTGTTCGGGCTGATATTGAGGTCTTTAATCCATTTGGACTTGAGTTTTGTGCACGGTGATAGATAAGGGTCTATTTTCATTCTTCTACAAGATGACATCCAGTTGTGCCAGCACCATTTGTTGAAGATGCTTTCTTTCTTCCATTTTATACTTTTAGTTCCTTTATCGAAAATCAGGTGTTCATAGGTTTGTGGGATAAAATCCGGGTCTTCTATACGATTCCATTGGTCGACTTCTCTGTTTTTATGCCAGTACCACACTGTTTTCATTACTGTAGCTCTGTAATAGAGTTTGAATTAGGGATGGTAATGCCTCCAGAAGATCCTTTATTGTATAGGATTGTTTTGGCTATCCTGGGTTTTTTGTTTTTCCATATAAAGTTGATTATTGTCCTCTCCAGATCTGTGAAGAATTTTGATGGGATCTTGATGGGGATTGCATTGAATCTATAAATAGCCTTTGGTAGAATTGCCATTTTTACTATGTTGATCCTCCCAATCCAAGAGCAAGGGAGGTCCATCCATTTTTTGGTATCCTCTTCAATTTCTTTCTTCAATGCCTTAAAGTTCTTGTCAAATAGATCTTTCACTTCCTTGGTTAGATTTACCCCAAGATATTTTATGCTGTTTTTGGCTATTGTGAATGGTGAAGCTTCTCTGATTTCCCTCTCTGCTTCCATATCCTTTGTGTATAAGAGGGCGACTGATTTTTTGGAGTTGATCTTGTATCCTGCCACATTACTAAAGCTGTTTATCAGCTGTAGGAGTTCTTTGGTGGAGTTTTTGGGGTCGCTTATGTACACTATCATATCATCTGCAAATAACGAAAGTTTAACTTCTTCCTTTCCAATTCGAATCCCCTTGATTCCATTATGTTGTCTTATTGCTATTGCTAGAACTTCAAGCACTATATTGAAGAGGTATGGGGAGAGTGGACAGCCTTGTCATGTTCCTGAGTTAAGTGGGATGGCTTTGAGTTTCTCTCCGTTTAATTTGATGTTAGCTGTCGGCTTGCTGTATATAGCTTTTATTATATTTAGGTATGACCCTTGTATCCCTAATCTCTCCAAGACTTTTAACATAAATGGATGTTGAATTTTGTCAAATGCTTTTTCAGCATCTAATGAAATGATCATATGGTTTTTTTCTTTCAGTTTATTTATATGCTGGATTACATTGATAGATTTTCGTATGTTGAACCAGCCCTGCATCTCAGGAATGAAGCCTACTTGATCATAATGGATAATTTTTCGGATGTGTTCTTGGATTCGATTTGCCAGTATTTTGTTGAGGATTTTTGCGTCGATATTCATGAGTGAGATTGGCCTGTAGTTCTCTTTCCTGGTTGAGTCTTTGAGTGGTTTTGGTATCAGAGTAATTGTGGCTTCATAAAAGGAGTTTGGTAATGACCCTTCTGTTTCTATCTTGTGGAATACATTAAGGAGTATAGGTATTAGATCTTCTTGGAAGATCTGGTAGAATTCCGCATTGAAACCATCTGGTCCTGGGCTTTTTTTGGTAGGGAGGTTTTTGATAACCTCTTCTAATTCTTCGCGACAAACAGGTCTATTTAGATTGTTCACCAGGTCCTGATTTAACTTTGGTATATGATATTTATCTAAAAAAGTATCCATTTCCTTTACATTTTCCAATTTTGTGGCATATAGGCTTTTGTAGTAAGATCTAATGATTCTCTGAATTTCTTCTGTGTCTGTGGTTATGTCCCCCTTTTCATTTCTGATCTTATTAATTTGCAAATTCTCTCTCTGCCGTTTGATTAGCTTGGATAGTGGTTTGTCAATCTTGTTGATTTTCTCCAGGAACCAGCTTTTTGTTTCATTGATTTTTTGTATTGTTTTCTGTGTTTCTATTTTGTTGATTTCAGCCCTCATTTTGATTATTTCCAGTCTTCTACTCCTCCTAGGTGAGTCTGCTTCTTTTTTTTCTAGAGCTTTCAGGTGGGCTGTTAAGTCTCCAATGTGAGCTTTCTCTGTTTTCTTTAAGTGGGCACTTAGTGCTATGAACTTTCCTCTTAGGACTGCTTTCATAGTGTCCCATAAGTTTGAGTATGTTGTTTCTTTATTTTCATTGAATTCCAGGAAGACTTTAATTTCTTTCTTTATTTCTTCCTTAATCCAGCTATGGTTCAATAGTTGACTGTTCAGTTTCCATGACTTTGTATGCTTTCTGGGGGTAGCATTATTGTTGAATTCTAACTTTAATCCATGGTGATCTGATAAGACACAGGTGGTTACTAATATTTTTTTGTAACTGTGGATGTTTGCTTTGTTACCGACTATGTGGTCGATTTTCGAGAAGGTTCCATGAGCTGCAGAGAAGAAGGTATATTCTTTCCTATTTGGATGGAATGTTCTATAGATGTCTGTTAAGTCCATTTGATTCATTACCTCCACTAATTCTCTTATTTCTCTGTTAGGTTCCTGTCTGATTGACCTGTCCATTGGTGAGAGAGGAGTGTTGAAGTCTCCTACTATTAGTGTGTGCGGTTTGATGGCTGCCTTGAATTTTAGCAATGTTTCTTTTATGTACGTGGGTGCTTTTATATTAGGGGCATAGATGTTCAGGATTGAGACTTCATCCTGATGAACTGTTCCTGTTATGAGTATAAAATGCCCCTCTCCATCTCTTCTGATTGATTTAAGTTTAAAGTCAACTTTGTTAGAGATTAGTATGGCCACACCTGCCTGTTTCTTAGGTCCATTTGCTTGATAGGCCTTTTCCCAGCCCTTTACTCTGAGTAGGTGCCTGTCTTTGTGGTTGAGGTGTGTTTCTTGTAAACAGCAGAATGTTGGATCCTGTTTTCTTATCCAATCTCTTAGCCTGTGCCTTTTTATAGGTGAGTTGAGTCCATTGACATTAAGTGATATTAATGACCAGTGGTTGTTAACTCCGGTCATTTTTTTTTAGTCGTAGAGTTTGTGTGTTTCCCTTCTTTGTTTTGTGTTGGTGAAGGGTCTCTAGATGTCTGAGTTATTGTGGTCATTGTTGGACTCCTTGGTTAGTGATTTTCCTTCAATTACTTTCTGTAAGGCTGGATTTGTGGCTGCGTATTGTTTAAATTTGTTTTTATCCTGGAAAATTTTATTTTCTCCATTTATAGTGAATGAAAGCTTGGCTGGGTATAGTAATCTGGGCTTGCACCCATGGTCTCTCAGTTTCTGCAGTACATCTATCCAGGACCTTCTGGCTTTCATGGTTTCCATGGAGAAGTCAGGTGTAAGTCTGATAGGTTTACCTTTATAAGTAATTTGTCCTTTTTCCTTTGCAGCTCTTAATATTCTTTCCTTATTCTGTATGCTGTGTGTTTTGATAATTATATGGCGAGGGGATGTTTTTTTTTTTTTGATCCAGCCTATTCAGTGTTCTGTATGCTTCTTGCACCTTCATAGGAAAATCTTTCCTTAGGTTGGGAAAGTTTTCTTCTATAATTTTATTAAATAGATTTTCTGGACCATTGAGCTGCCCTTCTTCTCCTTCTTCTACTCCTATTATTCTTAGGTTTGGTCTTTTTATTGTGTCTCATATTTCCTGAATGTTTTGTGATGAGAGTTTGTTGGACTTGCTGTTTTCTTTGATCAGTGTGTTTATTTTCTCTATGGTATCTTCAGAATCCGAGAGTCTTTCTTCTATCTCTTGTATTCTGCTGGTTATGCTTGTTTCTGTAGTCTCTATTCGTTTACCTAGATTTTCCATGTCCAGACGGCCCTCTGTTTGTGTTTTCTTCTTTGCCTCCATTTCAGTTTTCAGGTCTTGAACTGTTTCCATTATCTGTTTGATTGTTTTTCCTTGGTTTTCTAGGGTATCATTCACTGATTTATTCAATTCTTCAAACTTTCTGTTATATTTCTCATCCATTTCTATAAGGGCGTTTTTTACATGCTGTTTAAGGGTGTCAATCACTTTCATGAAGTCAATCTTTTCTCCTTCCTCTTGATTAAGGGGTTCTTGTCCTCCCATTGTGAGGTCGCTTGTTTCTGGTAGCTTCATGTTGCTTTTCAGCTTGTTGGGCGAATTCTTGCCTTGACGTCGGCCCATCTCTTCTTCCAAATGCTCCCTATGGATCTTCTTTTACCGGATTAGGTCTCCTTGTCTACCAAACGCTGTCTCTCCCCAATGTTGGCTCTCCCAATGCTGGGTCTCTTCTCCAGTGATGTTCCTGGGGGGACTCTGCGTTCGTGTTTCTCCACTTGGCGTTCCCCTTGCAGCTATACCTTAAAGGAGCATATTTAAAGATGCAGATAATAACAAAACACCTAGCCATTATTTCCCCTTATTGATTATTTATATTCCATAGAATCTACTTTGTGGTGTATTTAAGTTATTTATAAGTGTTAAAGATATTTTTCTGAAGATAAATGACATTTATTTGTAAATGATATTTGTTATTTTCCTAAGAGCAATAGAATGAATATGATACTTCAAATTCGAAGATGTCAAAGATGTACTAGATTTATTTAAATGTCTAATTTATTCATAAGTGGAATTTGAAAAAGTACTTCTGTTCTCTTCACAAAAACAGAACTGGTTAAGAACACTTGAAGAAGTATTTGGAATTGCTTTGCACATATATTCTAGGACCATAGGAAAGGAATTGAGCTAAAATTCCTTTAGTTGGATTACATTATTTAGAATTAGATTCAAAAAAGATTTTTTATTAAATGCACAGTATCTAATTGTCACCATTAGTCCATACAAATAAATTATGTCAGGTACAGACATCTCCATTATTTGGGGGGGGGGTGGGTATAGAGTTTATTTAGTGGCTTATGGAGGGGGAAGGAAAGAAGACAAGGAAGGAAGGGGTGGAGGAGTGGGGGAGAAGGGAGAGAGAGGCAGAAGCTGCCTCTCCAGAGGAAGGGCAGACAGAGAGACTGCATCTCCATTCTTAAAGATACTTATTCTAATATATTTTGCCAATTCCTTTTACACTTTCTTCTTTATTCCCATTCATATTCATAAGTAATTCACCCTCATGAGTGAATTGGGATTTTTATTATTTACTTTATTGTATTGGAATGTTGGATTTAAAGAATTCTTATTCTATTTAATTCAGCCATCTTTCACTCAGATCCTACTCTTGAAGAGCTAGTCTTTAGTTAGAAGATGACTTGAATGGGAAAAATTATATTGAGAAGCAGCTACAAGACTAGGTAATGGATCCTTCTTTACAGGAATAGGGAAGGGACAATCTTCACTTGGCTGGTGATAGATTGCAATTGATAATTATACTGAATATTGCCTTGAGAATGAAAAAAATGCATGTCATGATGGGTTCACCAAGTCATACATGTCTATCTCTTCTAAAAATGTGCATCTATACTTTCTGTATGCAGGCAGTCTGGTAAATTCTCAGTAGACTAGCTAAGCTGAAAAAAGACATATTTACCATCTAGAAGCTTTTAGTATCTTGGATAATAAAAAAGCATCATCTAGAATCAAGTCAACCAGTTGTGCACAGTAACACAGAAGTTTGGAGTGGCTGGAATGCAGATATTCAGAAACTTGTAATTAGTGATCATTTAGAGAAGAATCAAGAAAGTACTGGGGAATAGATGTATAGACAGATGATAGATACATACATGCATACATAAATACATATATACATAGATGGTAGGTAAGTAGAGAGATAGGCATCACAGATATTTTATTTTAAAAATATGATTCATTGATAATTTGTGAGGTGGAATGTGCATGTTGGTAGGAATAGATATATATGTGATTCTATTATAAATCTAGGGTCTCTTCATTAAGAAAGCAAAGAATGCCTGAACAGCGAATATTGGAATATATGTAAGAATATTAAGGATTTGTTTTCTTCTTTCAGTAAACATTGAAATAAAACCCTTTCAGAATTAAGTGATGGGATAACATGATAACTTGAAAGAGGAGTTAGCATCTAAAAATCTTGTTTTCCTGGTAAACATTATTTTCATGGTGCCACAACCCTTGTCTGTCCTGTTGAGGCTGAAACAGACTCACATCAGAAATTTATCTGTCCAAAATGAAGTAAAATAAAAACATCAAATTTCTTAAAGTTCATTATTAATGTGGTGCACATAAATGTATAATAAATTAAAATGTACTAAAGGTGCTTTAGAGTATATGATTAATTCAATACTATTTATTGAATGAACCACTATCAGTGCTAGTACCTGATGTTAACAAAGGTAAATATTCAGTTACAAAGGTGGTTTGTAGGTTTGGAAGCTAAGAAAATAATAATTATTTGTTGGCAATAGGACGGAGACAGCAGGGTGCGAGGGTGCAGAAAACACAGTCAAACGGATAAGTGAAGATCATAAGCTACAATAAGGATCTGATAGTCCATATACAAATGCTTCTAATACTTACAGGACCAGAAACATCACTGTCCTCATGACTAATGTAAACCACTTCTACATGAATGCTTTTCTGATTATCCAGTATTTATCTGCTTATGAGAGATACAGAGAGAATAGATGTGAAGTATGCAAGAAGACAACGTGCTACACATGGTGAATATGACATGAAAGATTGACTCAGGCAATATTTATGTGCTTTTCCTTTTATTGAAAATATTTTTTCACATAATATGTCCAGATTACAATTTTCACTCTTAATTCTCCAAGTTTCTCCCCACCTCCCTTCCCATCTGTATCCACTCCTTTTCTGTCTCTAGTTAGAAAACAGATTTCTAAGGGATAAAAATAAAATAAGCTAAAACAAAAATGAAGACATAAGAATTGGAAAAAACAAAAAAAAAAGGAAAATGCCCAAGACAAGGCATAAGAAACAGAGACCTGCTGGATCGCACATCCAGGACTAAACTGGAAGTCATAACATATATCGAAGGACCTGGTACAGACCTGTGCATGCTACTCAGTCTCTGTGAGATCATGTATGCTTAGATCATGCTCATTTAAAGGGCCTTGTTCTCTTGGTATCCTCCATCCCATGTTTCTCTTCCACTCTTTCTGCCTCCTCTTCTGTAGAGTTCTCTGAACTTGAGGAGAGAGATTTGATGGAGCCATTAAGTTAATAGCTGTGTGTTTCAAGATCCCTCAATCTGTATAATATCTCACTGTGGGTCTCTATATTTTTTCCCATCTATGGAAGGAAAAGATTTCTCTCATGATGGAATAATAAGACATCGATCTATGAGTATAGCAGAATGTCATTAGAAGTCCTATTACTGTTTTTTTTTTTTTAGAACAGTATCATTTGGTTTTACCATAGGTCCCTGGGCTATCTAGTCTCAGGTTTTTGATCACCCAAGCAGTGTCAAGACTGAAGTACATCTCATAGACCTTAAATCAAATCAGATATTAGTTGGTTACTCCCACTAGTGTTATGTACTAGCATATGTTGCAAGAATATCTACCATTGTAAATCAAAGGGGTTGCATAGTTTGGTGTTTGCATTTCTCCTTCTGCAGAGTGCAGAGTTCATTTGTTCATTCCTGTACCTATGTTCTAAAACATAGGGTGAAGGCTCTCTACAGGCACCAACTCGACTTCTCATGTTCAATGCCTTGTATAGGTGTTGTCTTCAACAATGGGGTCTTCCTGTCAGTTTGTGGAGAACAACCCATAGTCTTTGAAACAGCCTGAGTTGTTTGTGGGTTTCCCAGGAACCAAATTAGCCAACAACTCAATTCGATGAAACCCAATTCTTGTGCTGAAAGCTTCATTTGGTGACAAGAGATAGCCAGTTGGTGGGCTCTTTCTCTTTCATTGTTTGGCAATTTCATTAGAGCACTCTCATATATGAATATATATTAGAAAGTTTCTACTCTCTTAAGTTTTCATACTATGTTTCAAACAGTTCTTAATTTTAGCTCTTTCCCTGTATTCCTTCCCTCACCTCACTCTTCCCTCCCACTCTCCATCTGATTCTCTCTTTCTAATTTCTTCTCTGAATCCATTGATAACTGCCTATTGTATTTCCCTTTCCTAGGAAAATCTAACTGACCTTCTCCATTCACTTTATCCCTGGGCTCTGCGGTTCTATAGACTGTTGGTTATCATTTACTCAACAGCTTTTATCTCCATGTAAGCAAATGAATATTGTATTTATCTTTCTGGATCTGAGTTACCTCATTCAGGTTTTTTTTTTCTAGTTCCATCCATTTACCTTGGAAATTCACTTTTTAAATATACCATATTTTATCTATTCATCTGTTTAGGGACATCTAGGTTGTTTCCAGTTTATGACTACAATGAATAGAACAACAATGAACCTGGTTGAACAAGTGTCTCTGTGGTTGGATGAAACATTGTTTGGGTAATGCTGAGTATACCTGAATCTTGAGAAAGATTCATGACAATCTTTCTGAGGAACTGCCAGACTGTTTTCCATAGTGACTGTGGAAGTTTTCACTCTCACCAGCAATGGATGAGAGTTCTCATTACTCCACATCTTAGCTAGCTTGGACTGTTATTTGATTGATCTTAGCCAGCCTGGTGAGTGTAAGATGAAATTTCAAAATACTTCTGACTTTCATTTCCCTAGTCACTAAAGATGTTAAACATTTCTTTAAGTACTATCTATTTGGGTTTTCTCTTTTGAGAATTCTCTGTTTAGATCTGTACCACATTTTAAATGGAGTGATTTGTTTTCATGATATCTAGTTTTTTGAGTTATTTATGTATTTTATATATTATCCTTATAGTGGATGTGGAGTTGATAGCAATTTCTCATTTTGTAGGCTGCCACTTTGTCTGAATTATGGCATCTTTATTCTATACTGAAGCTTTTGAGTTTCATGTGATCCCATTTATTAATTGTTGGTCTTAGTGGCTATGCTAATGGTGTTCTGTTTAGAAAGTCTTTTTATGTATCAGTGAGTTCAAGGCTATTTCCCCACTTTCTCTTCTGGCAGGTTTAGTGTATCTGGTTTTATGTTGAGGTCTTTGCAGCATTTGCAATTGAGTTTTGAGAAGGGCAGAAAGTATGAATCTATTTGGTTTCTTTTGCAAGTAGACATCCAGTTTGTCCAGCACCATTTGTTGAAAATGTTCTCTTTTCCAGTTTACTAGAATTTTTTTAAAGTAATGAATAGACAGATATCCCAAGCTTGTTTGGTTCTATAATAGTATGTTACTAATTTGTTAACTCAATAGTTTCTGATAGTAATCATACCTACACATTATAGCACTTGTGGGTTCTAATATTTTGTTGAAATTAAAAATTCATTTAATCAGTTTAATATTACACTATTACAAAACCTAACCTGACCAATATACCTATGTCCTATTATTCCAATAATTTATTCCTTGCTACTTATAGTGTATTGTTACTAAATGTGCTATAAAGTTTAAATGCCTAATTCAATCAAACCCAAATATATGCTAATCATGTCACATATTCATGATGTATTCTATTTAGCTGTATATAAGTAAAGTTAGCTTGTTTAACACCCAGTCAACTGAAGTACTATGAATTCACTCAGGAAAATACCATGTTTTGCTTTGGTCAAAAGTATTAAATTGCTGCTACTTCTGAGATTCTTGGTTGAAAATTAGGGTGAGGAATAAAACAAATGCCTTAAGAAATATTTAGAAGTCAGGACTGTTTATAGTAATAAAGTATGTTATTCCTTATTTATGGGGTCTCACAGATTATTTATTTATGCACCAGCATTTATAAATACAGGTAGAAATCTTATATTTAATGTTTGAATTTGTGCATAAAACCATAATCATTGAAATATCTATGGGGTGCCATATGAGATTTGAATAATTGTGTATAATGTATGATTTGTAAATTAGGGAAATACATAGCCCTTTAAACATATATCATTTGTTTATGTTAAAAGTTTTCAAAACTATTTCTTCTAACTTTTTAGGGAAAGTAACTGGGGAATTTCTATGTCTAGTACTATAATGAATAAGAAGTACTATAACAATCTTGCGATATAAAATACAGTTCTGCTGAAAAACGTTTACATTTAAAATTTGTAGAGAAAACCTGAGTCTATTTAGACAAGAAACAGGCAAGATGACATTTAGATTTCGGGTCATCTCTGTGCTTCATAGATATCTTACTGTACTCAGGAAATATACAAATGACACTAACCAAGGTAAAACTATAGACAATTTCTATGGAGAATCAGATTTTAAAAGTATTGAGGAGAAAGTAGTATGGTTGTTAAGTAAACAGTTTTAAATGGATGGCGTGTCCCAATACAGGAATGGGATTGCAGAAACAGGAAGAAGAACTTAGTTGCCTTAGTAAAAGTCCTGAAGCATGCATGGGAAATATTGTAACATATGTGCATGTGTGTATGCATTCATGTGTGGGAGTGTGGGAAACATTGTAGTGTGTGTGTGTGTGTGTGTGTGTGTGTGTGTGTGTGTGCCTGTTTGTGTTTAGGGTCATCCAAAAGAAGTATAATACCCTTACGATTAGCAGTAAGAGGGACCTTATTTTCTAGGTTGCATTCTTTTGCGGTTCATCTGAAGAGGAGAATTCACATATTCTATAAAATTGATTTAAAAGGGGCAGTCCCAGGAATGGCAGATGAAGTACAACAGGAATGGAGAAGATATGTAAGAGGCAGTTGTAGGCACATTCCTAGTCTGAGACCAGTTCCACAGTAATAGCCTAAAACATACTTCAGAATTTGTAACAGCCTAAAGTAGAAGGGCTGGGCTATCCTCTTCCCTCACAGAGTAGTCAATCATTAGTTTAAGACTACTCTAAGATGACATAAACTGCAACACATTTTCAGATTGCTGCTTCTGGGACACAAGAGATTTAAAAGCCTGAACATAGGCATCCAAAATGGTGCAGGTGTAAACGATTAAAAGTACATCTCGCCAAAAGCTAGAAGGATGGGCAAACTGAATGACACTGGAATTTTAGGGGACTTACATGGAAGTCCTGTAGTTTTTTGTTGTTCTTTTTTCACTATAACCTCCAAATTACTATGCCACTAGTTACAAAATTATACTGACTCCAGGTTGAAGAGTTATCTGAAAAACCCACTATATTTTAAAGATTTATTTTTGCTTTGTGCATATGCATGTTTGCCATGTATATTCATGGGAGTGCATAGGCTAGAAGTGGGTGGTAGACACCCTGGAGCTGGAGGGAGAGTTACTGGTGGTTGTGAACCACCAGACATAGAGGCTGGGAACTGAACACGGGTACCCAGGAAGTACTGAACTCAGGTTCTCTGGAAGAGGAGTAAGTACATATTAAACATGGCATCATTTCTCTCTCCATGAAACAGCTAACTTTAAATTATCACTAAATATACTGTAACTAGAACTGTGGGAAAATAGTATAAATGCTACACATTCAAAAATACAGCTTTGTTAAAGATACTATTTGCTAATTTCTTAGTTTCCTTGTTTTTCCAAGTCTACATTTTTATGTGACCAAATACCTAACAACTAGTGGTTTTAACTACCTCTGGAGATGAGATTTAAATGGGAAGCACAGAGGTTTTAAATTTAGAATTTCTTCCAGTTTGAAATATTAATACGTTTGACTTTTCACAACAAGAAATGTTTGAAATGCTTGCAGGGTGAGTTTTATAATGACATTTCTGTGCTTACATCTAGTTTTACCTCTTAATGCTGATTCTACAAGAACAATTGCTAGAGGGAAAAAGGAGGTTGTGTTTAGACAATATCATATCCGCTGGCCTCCCCTTGTATCTCTTAATTGTGGCTTTGTGACATTGTGCATATCTTATTATTTGGTTTGAATTGGCAATGCTATTGATTGTAGGTCATATTTCAGAAACTACCTTTTATCTTAAAGCTTAAATGTATGTAGAGATGCCTGTGTGCTCTGAAGGATTGCTCTTACAAGACATAGATATTGATTTCTATTTGAGTAATTTCATATGCTTTATGTTGATAGGATGTACATAGGTCGTTGGAATGTTCACAGTCTTTGGCAAATGTGTTTGTAGATATCTATAAGGAAGTCAATACATGTACTTGATGGTTGTGACAATGACAGGGTTTATAATAGAAAACACCAGGTGTTTTAAGGTCTTGACAGAAAGCAGCTGACCTCAGTTGCTCATACGAAGAGCTCTATTGAAGAAGGACACTTAAAAGAAATCCCACACTGGCTCAGAATTGAGTATAATAGAGGGTTATTTATTTAGGAGTAGACTCACAGATCACAATCCTCTGCTGGAACGGGGAACAGCAACCAAATCTCGCAGCCAGAAAAGAGGCCAGACATGTGCTTTACATTGGCATAAATAGTATAAAATGCCATGCCCAAGTGGGCAGGTAACTTAAAGGCTACTGGTGGTAGGAATTCCTACAGCACTTTATTAGGTAGGTTATGATATTATGGTATCACCAGTACAATGGGGTCCCAAATGGGGTAGAAAGAATAAGTATTTCCATCCAGAGAAACCAAGAAAATCCCTTGCTTTTGTAGGTGGTGGGTGATCTAAATGTAATGTGTGGCTTTTTTGTACACTTATATGTGGCTAGGTTACCATATATTAACATTCAGTAGGGTGTTGATAAGAAGTAGGACCTGGGTATCAGAGAGGGGAGTGCAGTGATATTTCATTTGTATTTTAATAAATAAAAATTGCCTGAAGAACAGAATGCAAAACAGTCACAATAGTCAGTCATACAGGCCAGGCAGTGGTGGCACACACATTTATTTAATCCCAGCAGCCACGCTAGTTAGTCATAGAAGCTGGACGGTGGTGGTGAATGCCTTTAATCCCAGCACTAGCGAGAAACATAAGGCAGGATGAGAGAGGAACTCGCTCTCTTTCAGTCTGAAAATTTCATAGAAGCAAGAGCTCTCTGATGACTTAGCTGCTTTGCTTTTCTGACCTCCAAGTTTAACCCAAAATATCTGTCTCTGGATTGCTATTATTCATGCTACAGGGGAGGTTGAGGTTACATTTCCTGCCCTACTGGAGGCCTGTGTCCTCTAACAGGCACAATTGCTAGTGCCCTCAGTCATAAGGGAAGGCCTGCAAAGTGGCATAGCCTGATTTGTGAGGAAGCAGCTGTGACATTTACAGGGTAACACAGAAATGATGCTGAAATCAAAGGCGATGATTTTGGACTATCAATGTGGAGGCTAAGCCAAAGAGGCAAATGAACTAGAAAATGTATATTAAACATAATTAAAAGGAAATAATTGTGCTGGCAGTGGTGACACATTCCTGTAATCTCAGCACTAGGCAGATGCAGAAAGGAGAAACACAAGTGAGGCCAGCCTGGCCTACAAACTCAGTTCTAGGACAGCCTGAGGGAGAAAGAGAGGCCATGCCTTACACAACAACAAGCACACAACCAAAAAGAGTCCCAAGTTCAAATACTTAGAATAGTTCAGATGAAATCTATTTATAGTGTGCCAGAAAGACGGATTAGTGGGTAAAGAAGTTTCCTGTCAAGCTTGACAACTGGAATTTGATACCTGTAACACACCTGGTAGAAGGAGAAAACATAGGCCTAAAAATTGTCCTGTAATTGGCAAAGGTGGTCTTTGGCATGTGAGCATACATCATGAAACATACACACACATACACACACACGCACACACATACATACATACACAGAGAGACAGAGAGAGAGAACGAATATACCAACAGACACAAAATGAATGAGTGTAATAAGAATACAATATTTTTGAAAGGCATGTGCAAAAAAAAGACATTTAAAAAGTATACAAGAAAGAACATTGATTTACAAAATATATGCATTTCCTAAAGTATCAAGAAACCAATACTTTTCTAGGTTTTACGACTATATTAACCAAAGAAAATTATTAATGGGCTTTTAATTAGGGTTTGAAAAAGACCCATTCATTTTTCAGATTGCTTTGATTAGTTTTTTATTTAATTAATTTATTTATTTTACACCCCAACAGCAGTTTCCTGGCCCTCTTCTCCTATCATTCTTTCCCCCACATCAGGCCCTTCCCCCCATCCACTCCTCCTTTCTTTCTGTTCACAAAGGGGTAGACCTCCCATGGCTGTCAGCAAAGGATGGTATATCAAGTTGCACACTGCTTTGATTAGTCTTAAAGGAATTGTAGGCCGTAACCTATACATGCATTCACTTGTTCATGTGTTCATTTGCCAACTTTTCTATCCCTGAGTTAACTCTTCATGTTCTATGTTCTTCCCTTGGTCTAGCCCCCAATCCAAGTGGTACAAGTAGTAGAAAAACTGTGAGAAAGAAGCACAAACATATCCCCCAAGACCTGAAGGTAGTGAAAAACTACTATGCAAGAACTTTCGTGGCAGCTTATTAAATTACAAACAGGACTATTTTTAAAAAATAATCAAGCCGGGCGATGGTGGCACACGCCTTTAATCCCAGCACTCGGGAGGCAGAGGCAGGCAGATCTCTGTGAGTTCGAGACCAGCCTAGTCTACAGAGCTAGTTCCAGGACAGGCTCCAAAACCACAGAGAAACGCTGTATCAAAAAAAAAATAAATAAAAACCATAAATAAATATATAAATAAAATAAAATAAATTATCAAATAGTCTAGATTGGTAACAGTATGTGACATAAAATTAGGATGTTCTAGTATATAATTCATAGTATCAATTATATTCATGAAAATTGCTAAAACACTCCCGTATTATTCCATTGTTTATCAAGTAAATGATAAACATTTTAGTAAAGGTTTCCTTTGTTTGTGTTCTTCTAATACTGCCAGTATTTTATATTTCATTTTGATTACTTTTGTTAAGACAGGCTCTAGTGGAGCCCAAACAGGCCTTGAATGTCTCATCTTTCTGTTTTTGTCTTCCATGGTCTGGGGTTACAAGTTTATGGCACAGACACCCGACTTTTCAAAATTTCTGAAATGGTTTTTCTACAATAGAAATAGAAATTTTGGTGTCTATCAAGAAGTAACCAACTATTAAGATAAATACTGATCATACTGCATATGAAAACTTTATCTTTCCAATTGAATATAAAAATTATTTTGAAATTTTTAATTTTATTTTGCATAATGTATTTAAGAAAACATTTTCTATAATTTCGTAAAAAATACTATATTTACATCATTTCTACCCTACCCACTCTGCACTGCAACTCCTACCATGTCACCCTAATTCCTCTCAAATTCATGAAGAGAGTTCATGTGTGTATGTGTGTATGAAAGATTTTTTAAACACATATATGAGAGTTGCAATCCAAGGTGGTCATCTATAAGTCTATAGGTTTATTTTAGCATATACTTAGAAAAGAAAGCAGAAACAAAGAGCCCAATAGGGCTACAGGAATTTCAAATGTTACTAAGTAGAGACTGAGTTCTGAAAGTAAGGGTAGTTTGTAAAATAGAAACATACATGGACCACAATAAGACAGGGAACCAGAAATAAGAAAGAAAAAAAAATATCAAGGTCTTAGTCAAGACAAATAGGATTTAGGCTGCATCTCTCTCTTTTAGAAAGATAAATGTGTACTTTTTTATATTTTTGAGATTTATTTATTTATTGTGTGCATTGATATTTTATTAGAATAGATGTATGAGCATCACATCTGTATCCACTGTTCTGGAGGAACTGGCCAGAACTGGGCATTGGATCCTCTGGTACTGAAGTTACAGAAAGCTGTAAGCCACATTGTGAATGCTGGGAATCAAATTTGCATCCTCTGGAAGATCAGCCTATAATTTTAATCACTGAACTATCTCTCCTGCCTATATAATTGTAAGTTTTGTGTTGTTACATGAAGAAAATGATGCTATGTTAAGTGGCTTAAGACAGCACTTTGTTTTAGGGTTCCCAAGATGCGTACTCGGAGAATCACACAGAGAAGGCACAGGCTATTCCTAGTGATCTAACCTTTGCTTACATCTACTTTCAAATGTTTTGATTTCTGCTAGTGCTGAGGACAGTCATCCAAATTATGCATTGCTCTTTTTGTTCCTTTTTTTTTTAACATAGAATCTTACTATGTAGCTCAGGCTGTCCTCAAACTCACCATCCTCATGCTCACAGCCTCTGGAGTGCAAGAATTATAGGTGTGTAGCACCATGCGTCTATAGGTTTGACCTCTTGATGGAGGTGTTGTTAGTGCATTCTGTGGGTAACTCTTGCCCATGGTAGTTATTGCAAGTAATTTTCTCCTACTATCATTTTCTCCATGGGTATTAAACAATCCACATCTTTAAGGAAGGAAAAATGCCAGTGAGTTTAACTGTTAGGGCAGAATAAGGAAGGCCTTGGCTTAGGTAAGCTGAGAAGAGGAGCTTACAGTGTCAGAAAGGAAGACAGATATATATTGGAAGAATACAGCTGATGGGAGACAGAAATGAAAGCCCAGACTAATCATTTCTTTATATGCCTTTTGTAAGTATAAACTCCATATCAAGTAGGAATTCCAGAAAACAACTAAATAGAGCATCTTAAATTTGTTTCCTGTAAAAATTATCCCTATTATAATTGTGTACTCTCAACAATGACTAAACAATGTTTTAAGAAAAAGACATAATGATTTTTTTAAATGTGTTTTTAAAAGATTTTTTTTGTGTGAAAATTAACTATGACTGCCCTTAGAAATGATGAGAGGACTAAGAGAGTTCAGCTTAACTTGTGGTGGTCTGTTGTTCAGCAAGGGCAGCAGCAACTGAAATTTTGTGATTAACAAAATTATCAAATTCCACTGCAGTTCCAACATTGATCAAAGTCTACAATTTAGCTACATTCTCAAATACATCCTGTGCAAATGAAGTGGAAGAAATTCTGACTGAAGAAATGTTTTTGCATTCATTATAAAACTATCACGGGTCATATAATGTTCTTGTTACTTAATTTTACGTTGGAAAAAAATCTCCATGATACATTGATTTCATATGTAAGAATAAGTAAAGTATTTGATATTTTGTCTTGCTGATAGACAATTTTGCTTTCTTTTAATATGTACTGTTCAAAAGAATAGATATCTGGGGTATTGATAGGTATTATCTCAAAGTTAGATGGTCACATATTTTCCCTTTTTATATTCTCATTTTTCCAGTCAAAAATTTCCACTTTCTCCCATTCTTCCATTCCCCTACTGCTCCTCCCCTCAACCTCCTCCCTCCCCATCCAGTCTTAAGAGAGGGCAGGGTACCCTGCCCTATGGGAAGTCCAAGGCCCTTCCCCCTCCATCAAGGCTTAGGGAGGTGTGCATCCAAAGAGAATAGGGTCCCAAAAAGCTAGTACCTGCAGTAGAAATATGTCCCAGTGCCATTATTAATGCTTCTCTGTCAGCCCCCATTGTCAGCCACATTCAGAGAGTTCGATTTGATCATATGCTTGTTTATTCCCAGTCCAGCTGGATTTGGTGAACTCCCATTAGTTCAGGCACACCATCTCAGTGGGTGGACCAACCCCTCGCTGTCCTGACTTCCTTGCTCATCTTCTCCCTCCTTCTGTTCTTTAACTGGACCTTGGGAGCTCAGTCCGTTGCTCTGATGTGAGTCTCTATCTCTGTCTCCATCCATTGCCGGACAAAGGTTCTATGGTGATATTCGAAATATTCATCAGTGTGACTGGGAGACAAGGCCAGTTCAGGCACCCTCTCCTCTGCTGTCCAACGACCTAGCAGGGGACATCCCCATGGACACCTGGTATCCCCTCTAGAGTCAAGTCTCTTGCCAACCCTAAAATGGTTTCCTTAATGAAGATATCTTTTTCCCTGCTCCCATATCTGCCCTTCCTCCATCTCAACCCTCCCATTCCTCCAAGCTCTCCCCAATCCTTCCCTTCTCCCCTCTCTCCCCCATTTTCCCCTTTCCCCACCCCATCCCAACCCCTATGCTCCCAACTATTACCCAGCGATCTTGTACTGAACTGAACAGAGAATTCTCAACAGAAGAAGTTCAAATGGCCAAAAGATACTTAAGGTCATGCTCAACCTCCTTAGCAATCAGGGAAATGCAAATCAAGACAACTTTGAGATACCATCTTATACCTGTTAGAATGGCTAAAATCAAAAACACCAATGATCACCTATGCTGGAGAGGATGTGGAGTAAGGGGGACACTCATCCATTGCTGGTGGGAATGCAAACTTGTGCAAACACTTTGGAAATCAGTGTGGCTGTCTCTTTGAAAATTGAGAGTAAACCTACCTCAGGATCCAGCAATGCCACTCTTGGGAATATACCCAAAAGATGCCCAATCATACTACAAAAGCATTTGTTCAACTATGTTCATAGCAGCATTATTTGAAATAGCCAGAACCTTGGAAACAACCTAGATGCCCCTCAATGGAAGAATGGATAAAGTTTGGAACATATACACATTAGAGTACTACTCAGCAGTAAAAAAGAATGATGTCTTAAATTTTGCATGCAAATGGATGGAAATAGAAAACACTATCCTGAGTGAGATAACCCAGACCCAAAAAGATGAATATCATATGTACTCACTCATTAGTGGACTCTAGCCATAAACAAAGGACATTGAGCCTATAGTTCACAAGCCAAGAGAAACCAAATAATAAGGTGAACCCAAAGAAAAACATATATAGATTTTCCTGGAAATTGGAAGCAGACATGGTCACACCTTTTCAAAAGAGTGGTTACTGTTTTTCTCTATTAGTAAAATGATAGACTTTACTAAATTTTATCAAAAAATCCTTAAATAGTAGAATATTTAGTATTTTTCTGTGAATATTGAAAATGCTTATAAGCAAAAATTTATATTTTTATATAATATTTTCCTTTTGTAATACTT
>NW_024544334.1:0-44470 GCF_018167655.1 Microtus oregoni | reverse complement strand
TTAAATCACATCTCTTTATCATATGCTCTCCTGCATTTTACTGAATCAAAACAAAGTGTAACATATGCAGATTTAAACAGTCAAAACTTGAAACATAAGAAAAATAATATGAACATTTGAAATATTTACTTTCAGAACACATATTAAAAGTTCAACAAATATTTCATTTTCAAATAAATATAACATAAAATTCTTACCTTAGAAAATTGTGCATTTATCCATTTTGTGAATGTTTTCTTTTGAACATCTTCTCTTTCATCTATTTTGTAAAATAAACAAAATTAAAAGTTAAAACTAACTATAGGTATATTTTGCAACCAAAATAACTTTCAAGTAACACATACTAATTTTATTTTAAATTTAGTGTTAATGTCATTCATAAATGAAGTTGAATTAAGTGATGTTGGTATTGGGTATTTGATGGAAAAGTATATCTAAAATTAATTGATGTGGTCAGGTCCATAGTCTTTCAAATACAACAGCATTGACTAAATCAGTCTCATTGAATAAATGGGATATTATTCATCCCTTAATATTCTAGTCATGCTAGTGAAATTAAAGGAAACTATTTGGTAGTATTTATTTAGCAAATATAACACTGGGCCTTTCCATGTACTTTCTTTCCCATTTATGAATAAAGGATTATTTATTCATTCACAACCACTAAATCCTCTAATACAGAAAAAAAAAACTTCATATTACAAAGGCTCTTTAACTACCAGGAGCATGGCTTACTTACCTTTGTATTTTATTTTCTACACAAACTAAGAACTCAGAAAACATTATTTGACAAACATAAATGACTTAAGGGAGGGCCAATCCTACAAGGCTAAAATTTCTTATGTTTCATTGTGTTTAAAGTAAGGAATTGTAAAAGCAAATGGCAGTTCTTGGCTTGTAAATGAAAACTCAGAGGGAAAATTTCTACAGATTTATATCAAGGGATTAGGTTGAGAAATTATAAAGAAACAGGTTTATAAAAGCCATCATTACAGAATTATTTGCTTTTCTAAGCTTGAAATTACTATTGAGTTAAATTGAGAGAAAAAAATTCCATCTTCATTACTAAAATATTTTCTTCAATGTTTGGTATTAGTTAATAGTCAATAACCAGTATATCTATATAATATGTAAGAACTAAATATTTCAGATATTATTTACTTATGTTATAGGTCAAAATAATTGTTATGAAAATACCTCAAAGTGTACACATTTCTTCTCATAAAATTTTCAATAGTAAACTTCCATTCATTTCTTCAAATATTTAGAATATTGCAAAGATTTTTTTTTCATAACAAATGCATTCATATACTAAAATAATAGCTATCTTTAAATTGAAATACAGATGCACAACAAAGCTTTTATACTTATATGTAAAATAGCAGCAGATAGCTCTTGAGGGGAAAATTTTATTTTCCTTCATAAAATACATTCTTACTTAACTATGTTATTCCCATAGGCTACTATACATATGGTCAATTTCAGCATTATCCATATGATAACACACAAATCAGAAATAAACAATGTGGATACCTCTCTTTTGTTGACATATTTGAATAAATTAGAGTGATATTTTCAAACCTAACAATTCCTATCACCACCAATTATATACCATTCCTTGAAAATCAAGAAAATAAGAAATGGAATATTTTAAATGCCAGATTTTAATTGGCTTGGCGTGAAAGTCTAAACAAATATCTCTCAGTGTTATATAGAGCTATTCCTCCCTAAAAGTAAATGAACTTATTTGAAATTCCAATTTCTTTTTTCATTCAAATCCATGAGTATTCTATGCCACATACCAGAGAGAAGATGAGTATGCTATATAGTGAATATATTTTGTCCACAACAAAAATCATGTTGGAGCTTAATACATCTTGTGGCTATATTTGGAATTGAGATTTAAGGGGGAGGTGATTAAAGAAAGTTACAGAGACTGCCCGAATTGACCAATGCCATCTAATCGGTGTGGGTTCTTGCTCTCACAGAACTAGGTTAACAACCAAATATGTCATTAAGAGCTGGCTTTCCATGGTTCTTATTCACGCTAGAGAAACAGATGTCACTAGAAGATCAAAGAAACGATTTTGTCCTAGTACACATTGGTGAGCCAGTAAGTTTTAGAGGGTTAATTACATGAACATTAGAAATTGAAAGGAAGCTAGCTAGCTGTACCACCGAGAAGTTGTCTAAACAATTTATGGTAGCTTCCTCAGTAAGAGTCACAGCTGCATTGTAATAAGCTGTACCACTAAAGAGTCCGTTGCACGATTTATGGGGAACCACACCACTGAAGTGTTTCCATAAGCAATCATTTTTTTACCTCTTCTGTAACATCTAGAAGTGAGAGAACCTCTGATATATCCATAGAAGAAGGTTCAATAGCTCAGTGAGCCTTTATAACCCTTCCATGTGAGAAGATGAACGCACCCCCCAAAATAACCCATTTCCAACTATAGCCACATGAATGTATTATGTTCCAACATAAATTTTGTTGCTCACTAAATATATTTTATACACAAAAGACACATTTTCTCTTTGCTGTATGACTACTATGCTGTTAAGATCTTATAGCACTGATTACAAAAACAGTGATTGGTTGAGCAATGATGATGCCCCAAAGAAGCAGCAATTCATCAATGATAAAAAAGGTTACTCCTTCTATGTGCAATCTCGGAAAGTACCTGTTAGGCCTTTGCATTTCTGCAATGGATCCTTCACCAGAAGCTAAAAGAATCTAGAAACTTGATGAACTTTTAGAAGCATGAGTAAAAATAAATGTCCTTCTGAATAACTAGCCTAATCCCATACATTTTGTTATAGCAATAGAAAATGTACCAAAAGTACACAAGAACACTCAGATGTTTTAAAACATAACAAATGATCTCTAAAATATGTCATTTGATGATAGTTATGCCAAAGGCTTTTAGGTGAAAATAGAATTGTGATTTCATTTTCAATTAATTTCCAACTCCATATACAAAGCACTGGAGTCAGCACAGAAACCTTGACATTATGAGCAAAATGTTATGTACCTACTGTAAAAATAGCAGTAAGTGTGAGGTTCAACATACAAACATCTTCAGGAAATATCCTGTTTCAATTATCATCTTTTGTAGCAGAAAAATATATCTGCAATGAATTTCTTGCAAATGGTTTACTTTGGAATTGTAGCTTTTTCAATGTGATAAATATTATAATTCATTTTGTTATAACTACAAAATGTGAATGATTATTAGTGTCTTATTGCTCAATAACTGTTTTTAATAATATTTCAATCAATTTGCATGCTATTTAATACTTTTACATTGGAAGATAAATTCTGAATGAATAAAGCTGGTATTATAAAAAATCAATTAGACAATGATCATTTGAATCAAAGTCCATAGTTGATGGAGGAGGGTCATCTGTCTATTGGTTAATTAATAAAGAAAACTGCTTGGCTGATAGGTAAAGAACATAGGTAGGCAGAGTAGACAGAACAGAGTGCTGGGAGATGGGCGATGGTGGCGCAGGCCTTTAATCCCAGCACTCGGGAGGCAGAGGCAGGCGGATCTCTGTGAGTTGGAGAGACCAGCCTGGTCTACAGAGCTAGTTCCTGGACAGGCTCCAAAGCCACAGAGAAACCCTGTCTCAAAAAAAAAAGAAAAGAAAAGAAAAGAAGAACAGAATGCAGTCGCCATAGCTCTCCTCTCAGAGATGGACACAGGTTAGAACCTTTCTGGTAAGCTACCACCTCGTGGTGCTACACACAATATTAGAGATGGGTTAATCAAGATGTGAGAATTAGCCGGTAAGAGGCTAGAGCTAATGGGACAAGCAGTGTTTAAAAGAATACAGTTTCCCTGTAATTATTTCGGGGCATAATCTAGCCAGGCAGCCGGGAGCTGGGGCCGGCAGGAACACAGCCTGCCGCTCCTACTACACATGGTTTTCATTTTGACTAGATATACCTTTTTAACATAATTTGTTAGCAAATTGTAAAGAATAGTTTGTAATAATCAAAGAAAAAAAATTGAACAGATGCACACTAATTCAAAACAATCACAAGTTAGATACTCAATTTAAGCTACCCAAACTTCTATGCATGTTGTAGTTGCATGAAAGCATCCTGAATTTTTATAATATACAATTTTAAAATTATTAGATTATTGCCATATTGTCTATAATAAAAATGTAAAATCAGGAACAAAGCAAATGTGAAGATAATTAAGTAAAATATGTTATTGAAAAGTAATTGTGCACATTCCTGCTCAGTCATTTCAAATAACAATTTTTTTTCTCATTTTTCTTTTGAGAGTTTTATAACTAGCTTCCTCTCACTCATAAAAATATTTCTGAGCATATTAATTTGAGAGGCAAAGAAGAAAATCTCTCTTAAAAAATTTACTTGAGTACTGTTCTCTGGGGATGTCAGAGAGTGAAGAACTACTACTTCATAAATTGCTAAAAGTGATCAATATTTTATTTTATTCTCTCTATGGGAAAATTTCACATAAAAGTATCTTCCTACCATGACATAAAACATGTACATCTTCTCACAATTAAACACTTCTAGTAGTCATTTTTATTCAATATATCTAGCATTTTGTATCTTCTGAGATTAGTGCATCAACCTTTAACCTGTTATTAACTTTTATATTCTTGAAAACCTCAGGAATATAAATGTCGGATAGATTCAATGTAATATTCATGATTCACAAGAAAAATTACTGCAGGAAAGTGTTACTAAGAGGCACACTGAAAGAGCATTAGGTGTGGAGACCTACCTTCCATTTCTACTAAAAGATAGTCTAGAATTTTGGCCTTGTATTTACGAGTCCTCACTCTGTTTTCCTTTGAAATAAGGACATTATTTTTTATATCATCGACCCATTGCTGTAACTTTGTGTAATGATTCGTGTATTTAATTCTATGAGAGTCATATACAGAATGTACATAATTCTTCAGTAGTTTTTGAGAATACAAATGACAGTCAATCTTTGTCAAAGTTCACAACCTAATAGAAACTATAAATAAATGAAGTGTTTACAAGAGCAAGAATTGATAATTCTGAGAAATTAACGGGGGTACAGAGAAAAGGATATTGAGCTACTCGTGCACTGGAAGAGGCATTGTAGACAAGGAGACATTCAATTTGAGTCTCGCTGAATGTGTGAAAACACAAAAGAAAATGTTAGGGAGAAAATGATGAATTTTGGTAAGTGGAAAACAAAGAAGAGAACCGTAAGAAATCAAAAGTCATGCTCTTCATTCAATGAAATTTTATGTTGACTCACTCAAACTCATAAACAGGGAAATTAAGTGGCTTAAGTTGCAAGATGCTATGATAAATTCATAGAGGAGGATCTCTCTATAACCTGACCTTTTGTTTGCTACCAGATAAAGTCATAAAGCTGGACATTTCCTGATGATTTTTACAATAATAAAACACTGACTAAAATAGTACCTAATATCACAGAGAAAATAAACAATTCTGCAAACATGATTAAGCCCAATGCTAAAGCAATGAGATAAAACTTTGTGCCAAGAAATGTGTGTGTGTGAGTGTCCGAGTGCCTTGTTAGTCATTTTATATGTATTTGGTTTATTTCTATTGCTTAATTTATGGTAAAAAATAGTAAGTTTCCTTGTAATATTTTCATATCTGTAACATATTTGTCCTCTATTGTCTTCCCTCTTTCCTGTCCTTCTCCTACTGATATCCCCCTTCAGTAGTCATCTTGTTAGTGCTGGAAAATATTTATATTCAACAGGTTTATTGTTTAATGCATTAATCAAAAATGCCTATCATTTATGTGACACATTATAAAACTTAGACATAGGAGAGGATGTTAAAAAGTAATGATTCAGAAACACACATAGTGAACAATGACAAAGAGACATGATTTTATTTTATTTAAAGAGAAATATGAAGTCAAGTGGAAAAGCAATTAATATTGCAGATTATTCTATATTCCTAGTAGGGAGGAGGGGAAGATAAAGACATAAGAACTATGAAAAATAATGATAAATATTAGATAAGGCTATGCAATACTTGGACTCATTATAAAGGAAGGCTACAAACTCAGGACATATATACAAAATAGATTTGTCATGTTATTAATGATACAAAATGGCAATGTCAAGTCAAAGGTTAGACTGAAAAATGATATAAAAACATTTTCCATTAAACCTGAGTAATAGCCTTTGATCTTAGAATTTTAGATTTTGAGGGCATAAAGTGGCATTGGTAGTCAGTTTATAATGAGGAGGCCTAAACTAATTAAACTCACACACAAAGGAGAGAAAAAAAATGTAGTGTCAAAGAGGTCCCTCATTTGTCATTCACTGTGTAATCAATGTAATGCATTTTTTACCACTCATTACGCAATTAGAGTTGTTCATAAAACATTATATCCTTTCTCATTTTCAAGACAGTAGCTGTCCAGACCAGAACTACATTTCTCATATTTTGTATAGAATAATTTACATCTGATGCCAAATAAAGATGTTTAAGATGATAAAATCCATATTTACTTTTCACTTCTTATTTTTCTCCTCTGCAGATATTAATTCTATTAAGTTGTAGTAAAAAGAATAGTGGATCTCTCCCAAAGTCATTCACAGCCAGATCCCTAACATCTCTGAATAAATCATGTTACATAAAAATGGGGAATTGGTGGTATGTATGGAATTTGACTTGATAATCAGTCAACTCTTGATAAGAAGACTATCCTGAATTATCCAGTGAAACAAATAAAATCACCAGGGCTCTTAAACAGAAAACTACTTGGCCTGACAAAGCAAACCAGAGATAGCATCATGGGAAGATCATGACTATGCTCTGCTGTTTGGAGGATGAAGAAGGTAGTCGGACCTGAGGAATGTACAAAATACCTAGAAAGTACAGTAAAGGAAGAGGTTCTCCCTCAGAATATGTATAGAGGGCACCTGTGTCTCTGCTCACATGAATTCAGTTTGGATTTCTGAGCTTCAGGTCTGCTTGATAATAAATTAATGTAGTTTTAATGTCTTAAAATTTTATAAGTTATACAACAAGAATAGAAAATTGTGTATAATGTTTCATTAAAGCTTACAAAACATATATGTAATTACTCCTATTTGTGATGGACAATCCCTATGAGAAAGATAATCATTCTATTCACTTTTCCTTCCTGCTTACTGACAGAATGGAACATAGAAATGTATATATGTGTAGATGTACTTCTACTGATAAGTACTCTGATTTTTAAATTATATAGGGTTCTGTCATATTAAGAAAAATTAACTTGAAAAGTCCAGTTTCTTTTTTGTTAGACTCCATTCACATTCTTTGTATTTCATTAATAAATTTAGAAATAATTATTTTAATGGGTTTCATAATTTACTAAACAATATTTTTGAGAATCAACTGATTAATGAGATTCTCAGATGCTACAATATTGCTACATAACATATTGAGTGTAACAAAACATTATATTTGCAAAGTTACTAATGGATTAATATTCAAAATATATGAAGAACTTGTGGAACCAGATATCAACCAACAAATAATCCAATTTTAAAATAGACATATATGTAAACAGAATATTCTCAATAGAAGAATCTCAAATGGAAAAAAACCCACCTAAATGTTCAACATACTTAGCCATCAGACAAATGTAAATCAAAACTACTTTGAGATTTCATCTTACACTTGTCAAAATGGCTAAGATCAGTAAAATAAGTGACAGACAACTCGTGCTGCTGAGGATATGGATCAAGGGATCACTCCCTAATTGATGGTGGGAGTAGAAACCTGTGAAGTCACTATGGAAATCAATATAGTATTTCCTCAGAAGAACTTACTTCAAGACTCAGCTCTACTAATCTTGGGCATATACCCAAAGGACACTCAGCCCTACCACAAGGACACTTGTTAAACCATTTTCATTGTAGCTTTATTTATAATAGGCAGACACTAGAAACAGCCGATATGGATTAAGAGAATGTGGTGCATTTACACCATGGAAAATTAATCATCTGTTAAAAATTGCATCATAAATTTTGCTGGCAAATGGATGCAACTAGAAAAAAGTTTCCTGAGAGAGGTAACACAGACCCAGGAAGAGAAACATGGTATATACTCACTTATAAGTGGATACTAGTTGTCAAGAAAATGATAACCATGATACTGATAGTCTGGGGATAGAATGGTCATATAGGGCAGCCACAACTCCTCTGGTTCTATGAGAGACTGATAGTCTTTGTGGGAATCTAGATGCTGTCAACAGCACAGAAAAAGTTGATGGGTCTAAGAATGCCGGAGATTGCTATAGAGGCAGCTGGAGAAGACCAGGACACTGGCTGTTGCAACTTGGGTAGATCAAGCCCTCTATGTACAAAGTACTGAGTGGGTAACTAAACTAAACAAGTTAAAACCTGGGAAGACAGAAAATCTGAATAAGGAATAATGCTCTATACTGTACCTAAAGTATCCCGTGGATGTATTAGTGCAGGGTAAGTGCTAGCAAAGCCTAGATGTTCACGACAGAAAAGGAGGATTCCTGAGAATAGTCTGAGCTGAGTTATTTGGGACCATACTCCCGAGAAGACCCTTGAATCAAGAGGCAAACAGCCAGATTATGCAAGGGTGCTGGCTGTTAAACTCAAGCTAGATGCAGATGGATATGGAAAACAAGTATTGGTTGGTGGAATATATAAGAAGCCAGTTCCTGGAGGAGAACATTAGGAATGTGGTGGAGTAGGGTGCTGCAGGTAACACAGAGGGTACTGTGGGTGGGTGAAGGTAGCAACTTGTCTGCTGCATGTATGTCGGCAGTCGCACACGTGGAAGGCCAAGATATGGGATTTCCGAAATTATAGAAGCCTAGATATTGCTACTTAGGTGATCAAACTAAATTTGTATAATGACTTTGGGAAAGAGGCTAGATCCAGGTAGAGATAGAATATGAAATATCTGGTTGTGAGGGAGTGAGTACTTACCAGGCCATACCATGGTGGAGGACTCAGGAATACAGAATTTGGATTCGGGTAAGATAGCAAAATGAGTACTATATGTAGATTCAAGCAGCGCAGGTCCTTGTAGGACAATGTATGTTGGTTGGAGGACAGGAGTAGATGCTGGGATTCGGCCCTCGCATTTGGAACTCTGTTGAATCCTGTGAGCATTACTACAGCATGCAAGAATATCAGTGGCAAAAACTAGACTTGGACACTTGTAGTGACTTATGATCTGTTTGTTGGCATATGGGGAAACGCTATCTGGTAAGGGAAATATTCTGGGCTTGGTCTTTGGGGAAGATATGGAAAGTCTGGATTGGAAATGGAGTTGTGAAAGCAGGGCAACTATTTCATGCATGGGTGTAGGTGTGTTAAATTCAGGGGAGCCTAACTGTTGACTATACCAAAGAAGGAGTTGCTGGACCTAGTCTTGGCTGAAGGCTTTGAAAACCTTCACAGGCCTAAAATTTGCAAATGCAAGGCACATGAGGCAGCTGTAAGTCAGACAGCAAGTGGAAAATCAAATATTCATTTGTGTGTAGTGGGTTACTCAATTGGTTAAAGTTGGGTCCTGGTGGTTGTGGGATGTCTGGTTATATAATGAAGTGGTTTAGGCATCGGAATCATCCTGCAGATGGATTCAGGTAGGATGGTTACTGTTGGGAATGTAGATGCTGGATACAGCACAAAAGAATGTGCTAGGACAAGTCCAGTTGGAGGGAAAGTGCCAGCAGAAGCTTAGAACTATCTATCAAAGCACAGTAGGACTAAGATGGAGCCTAGGGTTTGGAACTCAGCAAACAGCTAAAAGTCACTATAAGTGTGAGAAAACAGCTCTTTTAGAGTTCTCACTGGATGTTTCATCAGGTCTGGACTCTACTGGAGTAGGAAAAGAATTATCTGCTCGAAAGGTGCACTTACTTCTCTTGGCATTGTAGAAGGATTTGGACAGTCTTGGCATGCTGTGATATTATGTAGTCAGCCAGAGATCCTGTGGTTTGATGAGGTTGGGGTTGTCTCAGTGGGAATGTATATGTTGTCTACAGCACAGGAGGATTTGATGGGACTAGGAATCCTATATGCTATGAATATGTTTTATTACCATTGGTTATTCAAGAAGATGCTTTGGGCAATCGATTAGTAGAATATAGCCAGGCAGGAAATCTGAACAGAGATATAGAGAGAAAGTAGGCAGAGTCAGGGAGATGCCATGTAGCTGCTGAAGGAGAAAACCAGCAGCTACCAGTGAGAGCCTTACTGGTATGGATCATAATGATACATAGATATACATAGATATATAGATATACAGAATCCCACATCAATATGAGCTATGTTTGGAGGGATGTGGAAAAACAGTATTTGGAACAGGAAATATTCACTAGGTTCGAACTTTAGGAGGACACGATAACTTTTCATAAGGAGTGGGGTTATTCCATTAGCCAGTACAGGTATGATAAGTGTTGGGGAACTCTCAGTGTTGGCTACAGAATAGGAGTAGCTGGTGGGATCATGCTGTGTTTTGAGATTTGTGTCCCTAAAACATGCCACAAATCACTACTGCAGAGTGCAAGGGTCCATTCTTTGATGGGACAGGGACTATTCAATCTAGGATAAATTCCACTGAATATGGAAAACCAATTACAGAGTATGGATATCTTCACCTGGATAAATCCTGGAGGGGGACATAGGAAGTCTGGGTATGGTGTGAAGAGGTATGGGCAACTCTAAGACCCCTGTTGGTTTATCTAAATAGGATTATATCTGGCTGTAGCCCAGATGTTCTCTATAATATAGGAAAAATGTTCTAAATAGGCTGCAACATGTTGAAGCCTAAAATAAGGCAAGGAGTCCAGACCAAGATTGAACATTTCTTATGGTTTTTTCGTTATACATAACAGAATATTAAAAATCAAGTGTCTAATACTGTGTGATATTCTCAATAGGCTAGACACCAGAAGATAGGAGAACCCTGGTTATGGACTGGGCTTATGTTGGTTGTAGAAAGCCTCCTTAGGTGAGTGAGTATATTAAAGGAGGCTGTATGCTCACCACAGTAAAAGAGATATTGAGGCTAGGCTGGGTCACCTGACTTGGGATAAGGTGGAAGCCTGGAGGCCATGATTTGTTGCTACACAGCCAGAGAAGATATGGACACTGGTTTGCATATATTCATTAGGTACAGAGGAATGTGGAGATGCAAGTATTCGTGTGTGTGTGTGTGTGTGTGTGTGTGTGTGTGTGTATGTGTGTGAGTGTGTGTGTGTACGGTCAACAGGCTAAGCCATGGAGTAGGAATGTTATTTGGGAATGATTTTAGGGAAGACATTCAAGATACTAGCCAAAGATTGAGGCGGACATTTTGGACTAATCCATTGACAGGGATAGTATTGTTGAAGAATTTGGAGAAGCAAATGATCTGTCATGTGTTCTACCACAACAAAGGTAGATATGTAAAAAAGTTTGAGGTGGAAAATTTGCCTTAGAGTTATTAAACAAAGTCTCCATCTAAACCCAAACTCTCTTTGCCTTCTCAATATCTTCCCCCTATCATCAAAGTGTCAGGGGTGGTACAGTCCACTATATGTTCCTTCCTTCCCCAGGCATTCTTGTGGGTCAGAACCAGGCTTTGTGATGTCAGAGCACAAGCTCACCTACTATTGGTCGAGACCTTGATGATGACTCAGGTCTGAGGGTGTGGCCTTCCCTACTCTGCCAGTTGTTCACAGCCCCTCGAGGGAGAAACAACACGTGCTCACGCGACTTGGTGATGGAGAGTCTAGCAAAGGAACCTAAGGAATCACTGTCCGACATGGACCTCCCAACATCCAGTAGTGATGTTCCGATGGCAGCGAATGGGCCAGTCCTTATGGTGAAGACAAAGGCAGCTCTAAAGCAGTATCCACCTTACATGACGTGCGGAAAGGTGAGTTGACGAACCCTACTGGAGCTCCCTCCTCTACTCATTTACTCTTACCTAAAGTCACTACCTCTCTCCTTCCTGGCATAAATCCCTTATCAATTCTCACCTCTTCCGACAAAGTGTCCTTCACATGCCTCTCCTGACTTCTCCCTCTATTAACTAATTCTTGTGTTCACCTCTTGCCATTCCAGGCACACAAGAAAAGCAAACACTGGAAGCACTCCTCAAAGAAGAGTAACCAGAGAAAGAGGGAGGCCGAAGAGGCAGCTGCCCTCGAACGGAAGAAAATCAAAGTGAAAGCTGTTACTGCAATGCCTGAACCTAAGGAGGAGGAGCCTGAAAAGAAGCCGAGGTGCACACTACTGGAGAAGCAAGCGTGGTCGCAGCAGCCGATGAGGGGGAGAGCCAATAAGATGGCTATCATGAAGACGGGGAATGCCCAAATATGACAAAGAAAATTGCATTGGTATAAATTTCTTAAATTGAAAATAAATTCAATTTAGTTGAAAAGCTATGTGTCTTTTACAGTGACTAAAGGCGAAACCAGGAAAGGGAAGGAAAAATGATGGTTATAGGAGAAGAGAGGGAAGATGGGTGGGTGAATGGCAATGGAGAGATTTGTTCTTCACTAGGTTTGGGACAGTCATAGTGGGTTCATGGAAAGAGGGGGAGTTTGGGTTGGTAGAAGACAAGGGAGGGATTTGGGTCTACAAAGGTTTGGGCATTAATTGTGGGTGCATAAAAGAGGCGAGTTTGTGTGGGAAGAAGACAAGGGAGGGATTAGGGTCTCCAAAATTTTGTGGCTTTAACGGTGAGAGCATGGAAAGAGAGGGAGTTTTGGTGGGTAGGAGACAAGGGAGGGATTTGTGTCTCCAAAGTTTTGGGCATCAATGGTGGGTGCATGGAAGACGGGGAGTTTGGGTGGGAAGAAGACAAGGGAGGGGTTTGGGTCTCCAAAGTTTTGGGGCAGTAATGGTGAGGGCATGAAAAGAAAGGGAGTTTGGTTGGGAAGATGACAAGGGAGGGATTTGGGTCTCCAAAGAATTGGTCATCAATGGTGGGTGCATGGAAGAGGGGGAGTTAGGGTGGATAGAAGACAAGGAAGGGATTTGTGTCTCCAAAGGATTTGGGCAGTAATGGTGAGTGCATGAAAAGAAAGGGAACTTGGGTTGGTAGAAGACAAGGGAGGGATTTGTGTCTCCAAATGTTTGGGCATCACTTGTGGGTGCATGGAAGAAAGGGAGTTTGGTTGTGTAGGAGACAAGTGAGGGATTTGTGTTTTTAAAGGTTTGGGCATCAATGATGGGTGCATGGAAGAGGGGGAGTTTGGGTGGGAAGAAGACAAGGGAGGGATTTTTGTCTCCAAACGTTTGGGCATCATTGGTGTGTGCCAGGATGAGGGGGATTTTGGGGCAGTAATGGTGAGTGCATTAAAGAAAGGGATCATGGGTGGGTAGAAGACAAGTGTGGGATTTGGGTCTCCAAAGGTTTGGGAATCAATGGTGGGTGCATGAAAGTGGGGATGTTTGGGTTGGAAGAAGACAAGGGTGGGATTTGGGTCTCCAAAGGTTTGGGCAACAATGGTGGGTGCATGGAAGAGGGGGAGTTCGGGTGGGAAGAAGACAAGGTTGGGATTTGGGTCTCCAAAGGTTTGGGCAACAATGGTGGGTGCATGGAAGAGGGGGAGTTTGGGTAGGTAGAAGACAAGGGAGGGATTTGGGTTTCCATATGTTTGGAGCAGTAATGGTGAGTGCATGGAAAGAGAGTGAGTTTGGGTGGGTAGAAAACACGGGAGGGATTTGGGTCTCCAAATGTTTGGGCATCAATTGTGGGTGCATGGAAGAGAGGGAGTTTGGGTGGGTAGGAAAAAAGGGAGGGATTTGGGTCTCCAGAAGTTTGGGCATCAATGGTGGGTGCCTTGAAGAGGGGGATTTTGTGTGGGTAGAAGACAAGGGAGGGATTTGTGTCTTCAAAATTTTGGGGCAGTAATGGTGAGAGCTTGGAAAGAGTGGGAATATGGGTGGGTAATACCAGGGAAGGGAGTTGGATCTCATATACTTTGCAGAGTTTAATGATGGGTAAATGATAAGAGACATTTGGGTGGGTACATGACAAGGGAAGGATTTGATTCTCAAATACTCAGGTGGCAGAAATCATGAGTATCTGTTAAGAGAGGAGTTTGGGTTATTATATGAAGGGTGGGATTAGGGTCTCAGAAAGATGGGGTCAGAAATGGTGGATATATAGCAACAGAGGGAGTATGCTGGGTAAATGACAAGGGAGGGATTTGGGACTTATACACTTTAGGGGCAGCAATGGTGAGTATGTAGCAAGAGAAATACTTTGGATGGGCATATGACAATGGAGAGATTAGGGTCTCACAAAGCTGGTGGCAAAATGATGGGTATATGCCCAGAAAGGAGTTTGGGTTGCTGTATGACCAGGGGGTGTTTGGGTCTCTTAAGGTTTGGGGCAGAAATAATTGGTATATTTCATGAAACAGAGTTTGGGTGGGTATATATCAAGAGAGAGGGTTTTGTTGGGCTTATAAACATGGATATATTTGGGTCTGACATGTTTGGGAGAAGAAATGGTGGGTACATCACAAGACAGGAAATTGTGTGGTTACATGAAAATAGAAGAATTTTCAGTGGGCATATGGCAAGAGAAGGATTTGGGTCACAGCAGGATGGGGGCAGACATGGTGGATATATGGCTAGCGAGGGAGTTTGGGTGAGTACATGACATGGGGCAGATTGGGCCATCACAACGTTTGGGGGAAGAAATGGTGGAAACATTATAAGAGAGAGTATTAGGTTTGGTGTATGGCTAAGGAGGAATGAGTGTCTTGGAAGGATGGGTCCAGAAATAGTGGGTACATGGCGAGAGAGGGAGTTCACTTGGTTGAATGAAAGGGAGAGATTTGTGTCTGATAAGGTTTTAGGGAAGAAATATTGGCTATATGGCAAGAGAGGTAGTGTGATAAAGGAGGGATGTGGTCTCATAAGGATGAAGGCAGCAACAGTGGAGAGAGAGAGAGAGAGAGAGAGAGAGAGAGAGAGAGAGAGAGATTGGGTTGGTATATGATATGGGAGAGATTATGGTTTTTCAAAGTTTGATGGCAGATAAACAATTTTCATGAATGTACGATAAAGATGGATTTGATTGCGTGCATTGTATGAACCACACCTTGAACTCAAATTTCAAGTTGAGGCCTAGAAAATTGATTTAGGTGGGTATATGACACAGAAGACTCTTTGGTGTTGAAGATGGAAAATCTGACATTTTGTATACTATAGGGATAGAGGCCAGAAAAGGAATATGGTTTGATATATAAAAAGAAGAAAATTTGGGTTAGCATATGACAAAGAAGGGACTTTGGTTCCCACAGATTTGAGGGTCATACCACACATGCACTGTAAGACTCATAGAGGTAATTATGGAGCATTGAATCCAAATTGCTACATTTATCTAATCTCATAGATACGGATGAAGAAGACTGTGCTCCACCATCCATGTATTTTGCAAGATCCGGGCAAAACTTCACAGTATGAATGTCTCAACCTATCTGAGGTGAAGTGTGTGAGTGACAGTTATCCCACAAATAGCTGTTATGTTTCCTGTTTGGCAACTTTTTTTGAATGTTGGTTTTATACCTCACCATCCAATGTAAGTAAGGAAATCTCCCCAGGAGCAATAATCACCCAGCAAACTCAAATCTACTGATCACATCTCAGTGAAAGGAATGGTAATTTGAAGTGACAGGTTTACCCTTGGTTATCCTTTATAAAAAATTTGTGTTTTAATAGGGCTTTTAGAATGGGCTGCTTACATAACAGGCCTAGCAGAAATGAGGATATACTAATGAGACAATTGTGTAGCTTGATCTATCAGAACAGTCAAATCATTGACTTCAACGTAATGAGTATTTCTACAGAAATCTCATGCCATGTAAAGCAATGTTCTCTACCCAAAGGAAAACCTTGTCTCCTTAAAGAGATTTCACACAATTCCTACTATCAAACCACCTTGCCAGATAAGACTAACAATTAGACAATGATGGGTGAGCTAAGGGAGGGTAGATGCCACCTCCTGACCACAACTGCTTATATGTCAATACCCTGTCCCTCTAGCTAAACTCTAATCTCAGTTCAGGACTTCAAGATGCAAGAGACTTGAAAGGGTCTCTGGATCTCTTTATCACTAGTTAATTGGATGCTTGCCTATAATTTTAGGAAATTAATTCATGATCATCATGTCAGGATTCAGGCAAACACGGCACTGGGCCTGTTGTTGAGTCCATACCAACTGATTCATCAGTAGTAGGTAGAGAGAGAGAGAGAGAGAGAGACGAGGCCTGATGTGGGAATGTAAACCTCAAAACCCACCCTCAGTGACATATATTATCCACAAAGGCTATATGCATTCCAGCATGGTCACACCTCCTAATTTCCCAAACAGTTGCACTTCTTGGTAACTAAGTAAGTATTCAAGTACATGAGAGCCTGTTTTTCATTCCCTTTCATTAACTGTCACATTTCTCTAGAAGCCAGCAACTGTCAGTAGTTTGTCAGTTAGAGGTACAGACTTCTGAGCCATCCCCCATAGTCCAAGATGCACTGTAGGAGGGCTCCAGAGTCTAACTGGCAAACTCCTGACAGTTGGTGGCTTCTAGAGAAGTGTGAGAGTTAATGTGGATGGAAACCATACTGGCATATATTTGAGTGCTTAGTCACCAAGCATACTGGAATATGACCTGGCCTCATCTTACACAGGCCTTTGCATGCAATCACGATGGCTCTGTATTTGTGAGAGCAATGACTCTGTCATGTCTTGAGATCACAATTTCACTCTTGGCATCTGCAGCCTCAGACTCATAAAATCTTTTTAAATGCTCCCTGCAATGGTACCTGAGTCTTGAAGAGAGGGCTACAAATATCCCATTGCACATACTCTCATTTTTTTTCCAGGATGACCAGTTTTGAATGTCTTTTTTAAACATAATCTACTGCACCAAGGTCTCTGAGGAGGTCTGAGAACTGCACTAATCTGTAGTTATCGAGGTATGAATGTAGAGTGAAGCTTCATACTTCATTCATTTAACAAAATAATAGTATGAGGTTCAATACTGGGGCCTTGGAACTCCATAACCATGTGTTCTCGACAAAGCTTACTGCAGCAGGCATGTGTTGCTTTCTGTAGAGTAGACCCTAAATTCACTCTTAAGGAGCTGATTATTCCCAGAAAGTTTGTACCACTATTGCATTCATGGACATATCTTTCTAGGTTGTTCATTAATATAGTATGCAATATTCTTAGTTTGGTACGACGACTGATGATCCTCCCAGTAGCACACCATGTAGGCTAGAGCAAAGGATGAAATACTGGGACTAAACTGGGAACTAGGATTTAGGACTTTGTTGAAGTTAGAGATCATTACTGCAAGGCAAAGATTTCAGGCTACTATGGTGGCACTGCCTAAGGCTCATGATTTACACACTACAGGATATGAAAACAGAAATATTGGGATGTATGTGGAATATCCAATAGACTAGGCCCTGGAAGAGAACACAGAAAGTTTGTGTATAGAGAGGGGTAGTATAGTCAACATCTAGTCCTGTGCCTGTGGATAGGGCAAGTACTAGTGGCACTCTAATTGTTCCTTATAGCACTGAAATTGGGGGTGTATGAGATTTGGGACCATGATGAAGCCTGAAGGCCTCTGCTCTGAAGTATAAGTTGTTTGTCTAGGCTGGGGTACTGGTATAGATTCAGCAGGATGTGCAAAAACATTTATGATGAGTATGTTAGGGATAATTAACAGGCCTGACTCTGGAGAGGTCATGGGGAATCTGAGTACAGAGTTGGGTTGTATAGGCAGCACACAGTGTTCTGTGGCTAAGTGTTGTAACAGGAACTTCATGCAGGAACCAAGATCTTACCTATAGCAAAGAAGAACATGAAGCAAAGGATTTCGGACATTGACAAAAGTTAGAAGTCACTACAAGGATGGGTGGTGGTGGTGCATGACTTTAATCATAGCACTTGGGAGGCAGAGGCAGGAGGATCTCTGTGAGTGTGAAGCCAACCTGGTCTACAGAGCTAGTACACATAGACTTCAAAGTTACATAGAGAAGCCTTCCCTCAGATTAAAAATAGATAGATAGATAGACAGATAGGTAGATATAAGTAAGTCATTGCGAGTGAGAACAAGCACTATTCTAGGGATGCCACTAGATGGTCTGGACTCCACTAGTTTGGGAAAACAATTATCTTTGCAGAAGGGTGCATACCTCTATCGACTTTATAGGAGGATATGGACAGTCTGGGCATGTGTGCAAGAACGTTGAGTGCAGAGGGAGCCTAGCTGTTCACTAAAGCATAGTAGAAGTTGTAGGGCCTAAGCTTGTCTGCACACATTCAATCCTGTAGATGCCTAAAGCTCGCAAATGGAAGGCAAATGTGGTTCTAGTAGGTCAGGCTGCATGTGGAAAAACAAGTATTCATGTTTGTGTTGGTTATTACTCACTAGGCTAAACCCTGGAGGCCAAGCATGTGGGATGTCTAGGGACAAAGATAGGTGGCTTAATCATTTAAATGTCACTTGTGATTGAATGAAGGTAGAATGGTTCAAGTTGAGAGTATGGAAGTTGGATATAGCACAAAGGAATAGGCTAGGACAAGGTCAGTTGGAGGAACCAGAGTCTGCAGAAGCCTAGAGCCATCAAGTACAAGGAACTCATAGCCACACTAGTCATGGTCACTGGATGTTCGACCATTCTAGTTACGCCAGAAAATAAAATGTCAGATAGGGATGTAAACACCAGGCTCACCCAGGAGGAGACCACAGGAAGTCTGTGTATTTATTGGTGTATTTTATGTGTCACAAGGCTTTCTGAAAGTAGATGTGGGTAGACAGGGCTAGGGTACATCCCTATGGGAGCATAGATGTAGGCTACAGCCAAGGACAAAATGCTTGGCATAGGCTAGGGCCAAGGAATGGGGACCTTGTTGAATTCTAGGGGTCATTACAGCAAGGCTAGGAGTCCAGACATCTGTGCCAAACTGCATGCAGCATGGGATTTATGTTTTGCATGACATGAAAACAGAAATATTGGGTTGTGTTCGGAGTTTCAGTAACTAGACTCTGGGGAGTGGATGGGAAGTTTGTGTATAGAGTGCCATGGTATAGTGAACATCTAGTCCTGTGGCCATAGATAGGACAACTATTGTAGAAATACTAAATGTTAACTATAGCACATGAATAGATGGAGGGCTGTGCTGGGGTGTGAGATTTTACACCCTACTGAATCCAAGAGGCACCTGTTATGTGTTATAGTTTGTCTATGTAGGCTAGAGTACTGTGATCAATTCAGCAAGTTGTAGAAAATCATGTATGATGAGTACATTTGGTGTTAGTCTACAGGCTCGACTCTGGGGAGTACATGGGTATTCTGGGTAATCTGGGCATTAAGTTGTGTTGTATAGGTAGCCTAGAGTGTCCTGTGTGTAAGTGTTGTTTCAGGAGATTCATGCAGGACACTATATGTTGCATTCAGCCTAAGAGACCATGGTGGGACTAAGATGGAACAAAGGATTTGGAACCCTACCAACAGCTAGAAGTCACTACTATTGAAATCTAGGGATGACACTGGATGTTCCATCCAGTCTGGACTCCACTGGATTAGAAAAACGATGATAGGCTGCAGAGCAGTGCTCTGAAATCTAGACGATGGAGGAGTATTCTGATAGTCTGGGGATAGAATGGTCATGTAGGGCAGCCACAACTCCTCTGGTTCTATGAGAGACTGATAGTCTTTGTGGGAATCTAGATGCTGTCAACAGCACAGAAAAAGTTGATGGGTCTAAGAATGCCGGAGATTGCTATAGAGGCAGCTGGAGAAGACCAGGACACTGGCTGTTGCAACTTGGGTAGATCAAGCCCTCTATGTACAAAGTACTGAGTGGGTAACTAAACTAAACAAGTTAAAACCTGGGAAGACATAGAAAATCTGAATAAGGAATAATGCTCTATACTGTACCTAAAGTGTCCCGTGGATGTATTAGTGCAGGGTAAGTGCTAGCAAAGACTAAATGTTCACGACAGAAAAGGAGGATTCCTGAGAATAGTCTGAGCTGAGTTATTTGGGACCATACTCCCTAGAAGACCCTTGAATCAAGAGGCAAACAGCCAGATTATGCAGGGGTGCTGGCTGTTAAACTCAAGCTAGATGCAGATGGATATGTAAAACAAGTATTGGTTGGTGGCTTATATAAGAAGCCAGTTCCTGGCGGAGAACATTAGGAATGTGGTAGAGTAGGGTGCTGCAGGTAACACAGAGGGTACTGTGGGTGGGTGAAGGTAGCAACTTGTCTGCTGCATGTATGTCGGCAATCGCACACGTGGAAGGCCAAGACATGGGATTTCCGAAATTATAGAAGCCTAGATATTGCTACTTAGGTGATCAAACTAAATTTGTATAATGACTTTGGGAAAGAGGCTAGATCCAGATAGAGATAGAATATGAAATATCTGGTTGTGAGGGAGTGAGTACTTACCAGGCCATACCATGGTGGAGGACTCAGGAATACAGAATTTGGATTCGGGTAAGATAGTTAGCAAAATGAGTACTATATGTAGATTCAAGCAGCGCAGGTCCTTGTAGGACAATGTATGTTGGTTGGAGGACAGGAGTAGATGCTGGGATTCGGCCCTCACATTTGGAACTCTGTTGAATCCTGTGAGCATTACTACACCATGCAAGAATATCAGTGGCAAAAACTAGACTTGGACACTTGTAGTGACTTATGATCTGTTTGTTGGCATATGGGGAAATGCTATCTGGTAGGGGAAATATTCTGGGCTTGGTCTTTGGGGAAGATATGGAAAGTCTGGATTGGAAATGGAGTTGTGAAAGCAGGGCAACTATTTCATGCATGGGTGTAGGTGTGATAAATTCAGGGGAGCCTAACTGTTGACTATACCAAAGAAGGTGTTGCTGGACCTAGTCTTGGCTGAAGGCATTGAAAACCTTCACAGGCCTAAAATTTGCAAATGCAAGGCACATGAGGCAGCTGTAAGTCAGACAGCATGTGGAAAATCAAATATTCACTTGTGTGTTGTGGGTTACTCAATTGGCTAATGTTGGGTCCTGGTGGTTGTGGGATGTCTGGTTATATAATGAAGTGGTTTAGGCATCGGAATCATCCTGCAGATGGATTCAGGTAGGATGGTTACTGTTGGGAATGTAGATGCTGGATACAGCACAAAAGAATGTGCTAGGACAAGGCCAGTTGGAGGGAAAATGCCAGCAGAAGCTTAGAACTATCTATCAAAGCACGGTAGGACTAAGATGGAGCCTAGGGTTTGGAACTCAGCAAACAGCTAATAGTCACTGTAAGTGTGAGAAAACAGCTCTTTTAGAGTTCTCACTGGATGTTTCATCAGGTCTGGACTCTACTGGAGTAGGAAAAGAATTATCTGCTCGAAAGGTGCACTTACTTCTCTTGGCATTGTAGAAGGATTTGGACAGTCTTGGCATGCTGTGATATTATGTAGTCAGCCAGAGATCCTGTGGTTTGATGAGGTTGGGGTTGTCTCAGTGGGAATGTATTTGTTGTCTACAGCACAGGAGGATTTGATGGGACTAGGAATCCTATATGCTATGAATATGTTTTATTACCATTGGTTATTCAAGAAGATGCTTTGGGCAATCGATTAGTAGAATATAGCCAGGCAGGAAATCTGAACAGAGATATAGAGAGAAAGTAGGCAGAGTCAGGGAGATGCCATGTAGCTGCTGAAGGAGAAAACCAGCAGCTACCAGTGAGAGCCTTACTGGTATGGATCATAATGATACATAGATATACAAAAGGGAATCCCACATCAATATGAGCTATGTTTGGAGGGATGTGGAAAAACAGTATTTGGAACAGGAAATATTCACTAGGTTCGAACTTTAGGAGGACACGATAACTTTTCATAAGGAGTGGGGTTATTCCATTAGCCAGTACAGGTATGATAAGTGTTGGGGAACTCTCAGTGTTGGCTACAGAATAGTAGTAGCTGGTGGGATCATGCTGTGTTTTGAGATTTGTGTCCCTAAAACATGCCACAAATCACTACTGCAGAGTGCAAGGGTCCATTCTTTGATGGGACAGGGACTATTCAATCTAGGATAAATTCCACTGAATATGGAAAACCAATTACAGAGTATGGATATCTTCACCTGGATAAATCCTGGAGGGGGACATAGGAAGTCTGTGTATGGTGTGAAGAGGTATGGGCAACTCTAAGACCCCTGTTGGTTTATCTAAATAGGATTATATCTGGCTGTAGCCCAGATGTTCTCTATAATATAGGAAAAATGTTCTAAATAGGCTGCAACATGTTGAAGCCTAAAATTCACTACTATAAGGCAAGGAGTCCAGACCAAGATTGAACATTTCTTATGGTTTCCAGGTTATACATAACAGAATGTTAAAAATCAAGTGTCTAATACTGTGTGATATTCTCAATAGGCTAGACACCAGAAGATAGGAGAACCCTGGTTATGGACTGGGCTTATGTTGGTTGTAGAAAGCCTCCTTAGGTGAGTGAGTATATTAAAGGAGGCTGTATGCTCACCACAGTAAAAGAGATATTGAGGCTAGGCTGGGTCACCTGACTTGGGATAAGGTGGAAGACTGGAGGCCATGATTTGTTGCTACACATCCAGACAAGATATGGACACTGGTTTGCGTATATTCATTAGGTACAGAGGAATGTGGAGATGCAAGTATTCGTGTGTGTGTGTGTGTGTGTGTGTGTATGTGTGTGTGAGTGTGTGTGTGTACGGTCAACAGGCTAAGCCATGGAGTAGGAATGTTATTTGGGAATGATTTTAGGGAAGACATTCAAGATACTAGCCAAAGATTGAGGCGGACATTTTGGACTAAACCATTGACAGGGATAGCATTGTTGAAGAATTTGGAGAAGCAAATGATCTGTCATGTGTTCTACCACAACAAAGGTAGATATGTAAAAAAGGTTGAGGTGGAAAATTTGCCTTAGAGTTATTAAACAAAGTCTCCATCTAAACCCAAACTCTCTTTGCCTTCTCAATATCTTCCCCCTATCATCAAAGTGTCAGGAGTGGTACAGTCCACTATTTGTTCCTTCCTTCCCCAGGCATTCTTGTGGGTCAGAACCAGGCTTTGTGATGTCAGAGCACAAGCTCACCTACTATTGGTCGAGACCTTGATGATGACTCAGGTCTGAGGGTGTGGCCTTCCCTACTCTGCCAGTTGTTCACAGCCCCTCGAGGGAGAAACAACACGCACTCACGCGACTTGGTGATGGAGACTCTAGCAAAGGAACCTAAGGAATCACTGTCCGACATGGACCTCCCAACATCCAGTAGTGATGTTCCGATGGCAGCGAACGGGCCAGTCCCTATGGTGAAGACAAAGGCAGCTCTAAAGCAGTATCCACCTTACATGTCGTGCGGAAAGGTGAGTTGACGAACCCTACTGGAGCTCCCTCCTCTACTCATTTACTCTTACCTAAAGTCTCTACCTCTTTCCTTCCTGGCATGAATCCCTTATCAATTCTCACCTCTTCTGACAAAGTGTCCTTCACATGCCTCTCCTGACTTCTCCCTGTATTAACTAATTCTTGTGTTCACCTCTTGCCATTCCAGGCACACAAGAAAAGCAAACACCGGAAGCACTCCTCAAAGAAGAGGAACAAGAGAAAGAGGGAGGCCGAAGAGGCAGCTGCCCTCGAACGGAAGAAAATCAAAGTGAAAGCTGTTACTGCAATGCCTGAACCTAAGGAGGAGGAGCCTGAAAAGGAAGCCGAGGTGCACACTACTGGAGAAGCAAGCGTGGTCGCAGCAGCCGATGAGGGGGAGAGCCAATAAGATGGCTATCATGAAGACGGGGAATGCCCAAATATGACAAAGAAAATTGCATTGGTATAAATTTCTTAAATTGAAAATAAATTCAATTTAGTTGAAAAGCTATGTGTCTTTTACAGTGACTAAAGGCGAAACCAGGAAAGGGAAGGAAAAATGATGGTTATAGGAGAAGAGAGGGAAGATGGGTGGGTGAATGGCAATGGAGAGATTTGTTCTTCACTAGGTTTGGGACAGTCATAGTGGGTTCATGGAAAGAGGGGGAGTTTGGGTTGGTAGAAGACAAGGGAGGGATTTGGGTCTACAAAGGTTTGGGCATTAATTGTGGGTGCATAAAAGAGGCGAGTTTGTGTGGGAAGAAGACAAGGGAGGGATTAGGGTCTCCAAAATTTTGTGGCTTTAATGGTGAGAGCATGGAAAGAGAGGGAGTTTTGGTGGGTAGGAGACAAGGGAGGGATTTGTGTCTCCAAAGGTTTGGGCATCAATGGTGGGTGCATGGAAGACGGGGAGTTTGGGTGGGAAGAAGACAAGGGAGGGATTTGGGTCTCCAAAGTTTTGGGGCAGTAATGGTGAGGGCATGAAAAGAAAGGGAGTTTGGGTGGGAAGATGACAAGGGAGGGATTTGGGTCTCCAAAGAATTGGTCATCAATGGTGGGTGCATGGAAGAGGGGGAGTTAGGGTGGGTAGAAGACAAGGAAGGGATTTGTGTCTCCAAAGAATTTGGGCAGTACTGGTGAGTGCATGAAAAGAAAGGGAACTTGGGTTGGTAGAAGACAAGGGAGGGATTTGTGTCTCCAAAGGTTTGGGCATCACTTGTGGGTGCATGGAAGAAAGGGAGTTTGGGTGTGTAGAGAAAAGGGAGGGATTTGTGTTTTTAAAGGTTTGGGCATCAAGGATGGGTGCATGGAAGAGGGGGAGTTTGGGTGGGAAGAAGAAAAGGGAGGGATTTTTGTCTCCAAACGTTTGGGCATCATCGGTGGGTGCCTGGATGAGGGGGATTTTGGGGCAGTAATGGTGAGTGCATGAAAAGAAAGGGAGCATGGGTGGGTAGAAGACAAGGGAGGGATTTGGGTCTCCAAAGGTTTGGGCAGCAATGGTGGGTGCATGAAAGTGGGGATGTTTGGGTTGGAAGAAGACAAGGTTGGGATTTGGGTCTCCAAAGGTTTGGGCAACAATGGAGGGTGCATGGAAGAGGGGGAGTTCGGGTGGGAAGAAGACAAGGTTGGGATTTGGGTCTCCAAAGGTTTGGGCATCAATGGTGGGTGCCTTGAAGAGGGGGATTTTGTGTGGGTAGAAGACAAGGGAGGGATTTGTGTCTCCAAAATTTTGGGGCAGTAATGGTGAGAGCTTGGAAAGAGTGGGAATATGGGTGGGTAATACCAGGGAAGGGAGTTCGATCTCATATACTTTGGAGAGTGTAATGATGGGTAAATGATAAGAGATATTTGGGTGGGTACATGACAAGGGAAGGATTTGATTCTCAAATACTCAGGTGGCAGAAATCATGAATATCTGTTAAGAGAGGAGTTTGGGTTATTATATGAAGGGTGGGATTAGGGTCTCAGAAAGATGGGGTCAGAAATGGTGGATATATAGCAACAGAGGGTGTATGCTGGGTAAATGACAAGGGAGGGATTTGGGTCTTATACACTTTAGGGGCAGCAATGGTGAGTATGTAGCAAGAGAAATACGTTGGATGGGCATACGACAATGGAGAGATTAGGGTCTCACAAAGCTGGTGGCAAAATGATGGGTATATGCCCAGAGAGGAGTTTGGGTAGCTGTATGACCAGGGGGTGTTTGGGTCTCTTAAGTTTTGAGGCAGAAATAAATGGTATATTTCATGAAACAGAGTTTGGGTGGGTATATGTCAAGAGAGGGGGTTTTGTTGGGCTTATAAACATGGATATATTTGGGTCTGACATGTTTGGGGGAAGAAATGGTGGTTACATCACAAGACAGGAAATTGTGTGGTTACATGAAAATAGAAGAATTTTCAGTGGGCATATGGCAAGAGAAGGATTTGGGTCACAGCAGGATGGGGGCAGACATGGTGGATATATGGCTAGCGAGGGAGTTTGGGTGAGTACATGACATGGGGCAGATTGGGCCATCACAACGTTTGGGGGAAGAAATGGTGGAAACATTATAAGAGAGAGTATTAGGTTTAGTGTATGGCTAAGGAGGAATGAGTGTCTTGGAAGGATGGGTCCAGAAATAGTGGGTACATGGCGAGAGAGGGAGTTCACTTGGTTGAATGAAAGGGAGAGATTTGTGTCTGATAAGGTTTTAGGGAAGAAATATTGGCTATATGGCAAGAGAGGTAGTGTGGATAGGCAGATGACAAAGGAGGGATGTGGTCTCATAAGGATGAAGGCAGCAACAGTGGGGAGAGAGAGAGAGAGAGAGAGAGAGAGAGAGAGAGAGAGAGAGATTGGGTTGGTATATCATATGGGAGAGATTATGGTTTTTCAAAGTTTGATGGCAGATAAACAATTTTCATGAATTTACGATAAAGATGGATTTGATTGCGTGTATTGTATGAACCACACCTTGAACTCAAATTTCAAGTTGAGGCCTAGAAAATTGATTTAGGTGGGTATATGACACAGAAGACTCTTTGGTGTTGAAGATGGAAAATCTGACATTTTGTATACTATAGGGATAGAGGCCAGAAAAGGAATATGGTTTGATATATAAAAAGAAGAAAATTTGGGTTAGCATATGACAAAGAAGGGACTTTGGTTCCCACAGATTTGAGGGTCATACCACACATGCACTGTAAGACTCATAGAGGTAATTATGGAGCATTGAATCCAAATTGCTACATTTATCTAATCTCATAGATACGGATGAAGAAGACTGTGCTCCACCATCCATGTATTTTGCAAGATCCGGGCAAAACTTCACAGTATGAATGTCTCAACCTATCTGAGGTGAAGTGTGTGAGTGACAGTTATCCCACAAATAGCTGTTATGTTTCCTGTTTGGCAACTTTTTTTGAATGTTGGTTTTATACCTCACCATCCAATGTAAGTAAGGAAATCTCCCCAGGAGCAATAATCACCCAGCAAACTCAAATCTACTGATCACATCTCAGTGAAAGGAATGGTAATTTGAAGTGACAGGTTTACCCTTGGTTATCCTTTATAAAAAATTTGTGTTTTAATAGGGCTTTTAGAATGGGCTGCTTACATAACAGGCCTAGCAGAAATGAGGATATACTAATGAGACAATTGTGTAGCTTGATCTATCAGAACAGTCAAATCATTGACTTCAACGTAATGAGTATTTCTACAGAAATCTCATGCCAGGTAAAGCAATGTTCTCTACCCAAAGGAAAACCTTGTCTTCTTAAAGAGATTTCACACAATTCCTACTATCAAACCACCTTGCCAGATAAGACTAACAATTAGACAATGATGGGTGAGCTAAGGGAGGGTAGATGCCACCTCCTGACCACAACTGCTTATATGTCAATACCCTGTCCCTCTAGCTAAACTCTAATCTCAGTTCAGGACTTCAAGATGCAAGAGACTTGAAAGGGTCTCTGGATCTCTTTATCACTAGTTAATTGGATGTTTGCCTATAATTTTAGGAAATTAATTCATGATCATCATGTCAGGATTCAGGCAAACATGGCACTGGGCCTGTTGTTGAGTCCATACCAACTGATTCATCAGTAGTAGGTAGAGAGAGAGAGAGAGAGAGAGAGAGAGAGACGAGGCCTGATGTGGGAATGTAAACCTCAAAACCCACCCTCAGTGACATATATTATCCACAAAGCCTATATGCATTCCAGCATGGTCACACCTCCTAATTTCCCAAACAGTTGCACTTCTTGGTAACTAAGTAAGTATTCAAGTACATGAGAGCCTGTTTTTCATTCCCTTTCATTAACTGTCACATTTCTCTAGAAGCCACCAACTGTCAGTAGTTTGTCACTTAGAGGTACAGACTTCTGAGCCATCCCCCATAGTCAAAGATGCACTGTAGGAGGGCTCCAGAGTCTAACTGGCAAACTCCTGACAGTTGGTGGCTTCTAGAGAAGTGTGAGAGTTAATGTGGATGGAAACCATACTGGCATATATTTGAGTGCTTAGTCACCAAGCATACTGGAATATGACCTGGCCTCATCTTACACAGGCCTTTGCATGCAATCACGATGGCTCTGTATTTGTGAGAGCAATGACTCTGTCATGTCTTGAGATCACAATTTCACTCTTGGCATCTGCAGCCTCAGACTCATAAAATCTTTTTAAATGCTCCCTGCAATGGTACCTGAGTCTTGAAGAGAGGGCTACAAATATCCCATTGCACATACTCTCATTTTTTTTCCAGGATGACCAGTTTTGAATGTCTTTTTTAAACATAATCTACTGCACCAAGGTCTCTGAGGAGGTCTGAGAACTGCACTAATCTGTAGTTATCGAGATATGAATGTAGAGTGAAGCTTGATACTTCATTCATTTAACAAAATAATAGTATGAGGTTCAATACTGGGGCCTTGGATCTCCATAACCATATGTTCTCGACAAAGCTTACAGCAGCAGGCATGTGTTGCTTTCTATAGAGTAGACCTTAAATTCACTCTTAAGGAGCTGATTATTCCCAGAAAGTTTGTACCACTATTGCATTCATGGACATATCTTTCTAGGTTGTTCATTAATATAGTATGCAATATTCTTAGTTTGGTACGACGACTGATGATCCTCCCAGGAGCACACCATGTAGGCTAGAGCAAAGGATGAAATACTGGGACTAAACTGGGAACTAGGATTTAGGACTTTGTTGAAGTTAGAGATCATTACTGCAAGGCAAAGATTTCAGGCTACTATGGTGGCACTGCCTAAGGCTCATGATTTACACGCTACAGGATATGAAAACAGAAATATTGGGATGTATGTGGAATATCCAATAGACTAGGCCCTGGAAGAGAACACAGAAAGTTTGTGTATAGAGAGGGGTAGTATAGTCAACATCTAGTCCTGTGCCTGTGGATAGGGCAAGTACTAGTGGCACTCTAATTGTTCCTTATAGCACTGAAATTGGGGGTGTATGAGATTTGGGACCATGATGAAGCCTGAAGTCCTCTGCTCTGAAGTATAAGTTGTTTGTCTAGGCTGGGGTACTGGTGTAGATTCAGCAGGATGTGCAAAAACATTTATGATGAGTATGTTAGGGATAATTAACAGGCCTGACTCTGGAGAGGTCATGGGGAATCTGAGTACAGAGTTGGGTTGTATAGGCAGCACACAGTGTTCTGTGGCTAAGTGTTGTAACAGGAACTTCATGCAGGAACCAAGATCTTACCTATAGCAAAGAAGAACATGAAGCAAAGGATTTTGGACATTGACAAAAGTTAGAAGTCACTACAAGGATGGGTGGTGGTGGTGCATGACTTTAATCATAGCACTTGGGAGGCAGAGGCAGGAGGATCTCTGTGAGTGTGAAGCCAACCTGGTCTACAGAGCTAGTGCAAAAATAGACTTCAAAGTTACGTAGAGAAGCCTTCTCTTGAATTAAAAATAGATAGATAGATAGACAGATAGGTAGATATAAGTAAGTCATTGCGAGGGAGAACAAGCACTATTCTAGGGATGCCACTAGATTGTCTGGACTCCACTAGTTTGGGAAAACAATTATCTCTGCAGAAGGGTGCATACCTCTATAGTCTTTGTAGGAGGATATGGACAGTCTGGGCATGTGTGCAAGAACGTTGAGTGCAGAGGGAGCCTAGCTGTTCACTAAAGCATAGTAGAAGTTGCTGGGCCTAAGCTTGTCTGCACACATTCAAACCTGTAGATGCCTAAAGCTCGCAAATGGAAGGCAAATGTGGTTCTAGTAGGTCAGGCTGCATGTGCAAAAAACAAGTATTCATGTTTGTGTTGGTTATTACTCACTAGGCTAAACCCTGGAGGCCGAGCATGTGGGATGTCTAGGGACAAAGATAGGTGGCTTAATCATTTAAATGTCACTTGTGATTGAATGAAGGTAGAATGGTTCAAGTTGAGAGTATGGAAGTTGGATATAGCACAAAGGAATAGGCTAGGACAAGGTCAGTTGGAGGAACCAGAGTCTGCAGAAGCCTAGAGCCATCAAGTACAAGGAACTCATAGCCACACTAGTCATGGTCACTGGATGTTCGACCATTCTAGTTATGCCAGAAAATAAAATGTCAGATAGGGATGTAAACACCAGGCTCACCCAGGAGGAGACCACAGGAAGTCTGTGTATTTATTGGTGTATTTTATGTGTCACAAGGCTTTCTGAAAGTAGATGTGGGTAGACAGGGCTAGGGTACATCCCTATGGGAGCATAGATGTAGGCTACAGCAAAGGACAAAATGCTTGGCATAGGCTAGGGCCAAGGAATGGGGACCTTGTTGAATTCTAGGGGTCATTACAGCAAGGCTAGGAGTCCAGACATCTGTGCCAAACTGCGTGCAGCATGGGATTTATGTTTTGCATGACATGAAAACAGAAATATTGGGTTGTGTTTGGAGTTTCAGTAACTAGACTCTGAAGGGTGGATGGGAAGTTTGTGTATAGAGTGCCATGGTATAGTGAACATCTAGTCCTATGGCCATAGATAGGACAACTATTGTAGAAAAACTAAATGTTAACTATAGCACATAAATAGATGGAGGGGCTGTGCTGGGGTGTGAGATTTTACACCCTACTGAATCCTAGAGGCACCTGTTATGTGTTATAGGTTGTCTATGTAGGCTAAAGTACTGTGATCAATTCAGCAAGTTGTAGAAAATCATGTATGATGAGTACATTTGGTGTTAGTCTACAGGCTTGACTCTGGGGAGTACATGGGTATTCTGGGAAATCTGGGTATTAAGTTGTGTTGTATAGGTAGCCTAGAGTGTCCTGTGTGTAAGTGTTGTTACAGGAGATTCATGCAGGACACTATATGTTGCATTCAGCCTAAGAGACCATGGTGGGACTTAGATGGAACAAAGGATTTGGAACCCTACCAACAGCTAGAAGTCACTACTATTGAAATCTAGGGATGACACTGGATGTTCCATCCAGTCTGGACTCCACTGGATTAGAAAAACAATGATAGGATGCAGAGCAGTGCTCTGAAATCTAGACGATGGAGGAGTATTCTGATAGTCTGGGGATAGAATGGTCATGTAGGGCAGCCACAACTCCTCTGGTTCTATGAGAGACTGATAGTCTTTGTGGGAATCTAGATGCTGTCAACAGCACAGAAAAAGTTGATGGGTCTAAGAATGCCGGAGATTGCTATGGAGGCAGCTGGAGAAGACAAGGACACTGGTTGTTGCAACTTGGGTAGATCAAGCCCTCTATGTACAAAGTACTGAGTGGGTAACTAAAGTCAACAAGTTAAAACCTGGGAAGACATAGAAAATCTGAATAAGGAATAATGTTCTATATTGTACCTAAAGTGTCCCGTGGATGTACTAGTGCGGGGTAAGTGCTAGCAAAGCCTAGATGTTCACGACAGAACAGGAGGATTCCTGAGAATAGTCTGAGCTGAGTTATTTGGGACCATACTCCCGAGAAGACCCTTGAATCAAGAGGCAAACAGCCAGATTATGCAGGGGTGCTGGCTGTTAAACTCAAGCTAGATGCAGATGGATATGGTAAACAAGTATTGGTTGGTGGCATATATAAGAAGCCAGTTCCTGGAGGAGAACATTAGGAATGTGGTGGAGTAGGGTGCTGCAGGTAACACAGAGGGTACTGTGGGAGGGTGAAGGTAGCAACTTGTCTGCTGCATGTATGTCGGCAATCGCACACGTGGAAAGCCAAGATATGGGATTTCCGAAATTATAGAAGCCTAGATATTGCTACTTAGGTGATCAAACTAAATTTGTATAATGACTTTGGGAAAGAGGCTAGATCCAGGTAGAGATAGAATATGAAATATCTGGTTGTGAGGGAGTGAGTACTTACCAGGCCATACCATGTTGGAGGACTCAGGAATACAGAATTTGGATTCGGGTAAGATAGTTAGCAAAATGAGTACTATATGTAGATTCAAGCAGCGCAGGTCCTTGTAGGACAATGTATGTTGGTTGGAGGACAGGAGTAGATGCTGGGATTCGGCCCTCGCATTTGGAACTCTGTTGAATCCTGTGAGCATTACTACAACATGCAAGAATATCAGTGGCAAAAACTAGACTTGGACACTTGTAGTGACTTATGATCTGTTTGTTGGCATATGGGGAAACACTATCTGGTAAGGGAAATATTCTGGGCTTGGTCTTTGGGGAAGATATGGAAAGTCTGGATTGGAAATGGAGTTGTGAAAGCAGGGCAACTATTTCATGCATGGGTGTAGGTGTGTTAAATTCAGGGGAGCCTAACTGTTGACTATACCAAAGAAGGAGTTGCTGGACCTAGTCTTGGCTGAAGGCTTTGAAAACCTTCACAGGCCTAAAATTTGCAAATGCAAGGCACATGAGGCAGCTGTAAGTCAGACAGCATGTGGAAAATCAAATATTCACTTGTGTGTAGTGGGTTACTCAATTGGCTAAAGTTGGGTCCTGGTGGTTGTGGGATGTCTGGTTATATAATGAAGTGGTTTAGGCATCGGAATCATCCTGCAGATGGATTCAGGTAGGATGGTTACTGTTGGGAATGTAGATGCTGGATACAGCACAAAAGAATGTGCTAGGACAAGGCCAGTTGGAGGGAAAGTGCCAGCAGAAGCTTAGAACTATCTATCAAAGCACGGTAGGACTAAGATGGAGCCTAGGGTTTGGAACTCAGCAAACAGCTAAAAGTCACTGTAAGTGTGAGAAAACAGCTCTTTTAGAGTTCTCACTGGATGTTTCATCAGGTCTGGACTCTACTGGAGTAGGAAAAGAATTATCTGCTCGAAAGGTGCACTTACTTCTCTTGGCATTGTAGAAGGATTTGGACAGTCTTGGCATGCTGTGATATTATGTAGTCAGCCAGAGATCCTGTGGTTTGATGAGGTTGGGGTTGTCTCAGTGGGAATGTATATGTTGTCTACAGCACAGGAGGATTTGATGGGACTAGGAATCCTCTATGCTATGAATAAGTTTTATTACCATTGGTTATTCAAGAAGATGCTTTGGGCAATCGATTAGTAGAATATAGCCAGGCAGGAAATCTGAACAGAGATATAGAGAGAAAGTAGGCAGTGTCAGGGAGATGCCATGTAGCTGCTGAAGGAGAAAACCAGCAGCTACCAGTGAGAGCCTTACTGGTATGGATCATAATGATACATAGATATACAAAAGGGAATCCCACATCAATATGAGCTATGTTTGGAGGGATGTGGAAAAACAGTATTTGGAACAGGAAATATTCACTAGGTTCGAACTTTAGGAGGACACGATAACTTTTCATAAGGAGTGGGGTTATTCCATTAGCCAGTACAGGTATGATAAGTGTTGGGGAACTCTCAGTGTTGGCTACAGAATAGTAGTAGCTGGTGGGATCATGCTGTGTTTTGAGATTTGTGTCCCTAAAACATGCCACAAATCACTACTGCAGAGTGCAAGGGTCCATTCTTTGATGGGACAGGGACTATTCAATGTAGGATAAATTCCACTGAATATGGAAAACCAATTACAGAGTATGGATATCTTCACCTGGATAAATCCTGGAGGGGGACATAGGAAGTCTGGGTATGGTGTGAAGAGGTATGGGCAACTCTAAGACCCCTGTTGGTTTATCTAAATAGGATTATATCTGGCTGTAGCCCAGATGTTCTCTATAATATAGGAAAAATGTTCTAAATAGGCTGCAACATGTTGAAGCCTAAAATTCACTACTATAAGGCAAGGAGTCCAGACCAAGATTGAACATTTCTTATGGTTTCCAGGTTATACATAACAGAATGTTAAAAATCAAGTGTCTAATACTGTGTGATATTCTCAATAGGCTAGACACCAGAAGATAGGAGAACCCTGGTTATGGACTGGGCTTATGTTGGTTGTAGAAAGCCTCCTTAGGTGAGTGAGTATATTAAAGGAGGCTGTATGCTCACCACAGTAAAAGAGATATTGAGGCTAGGCTGGGTCACCTGACTTGGGATAAGGTGGAAGCCTGGAGGCCATGATTTGTTGCTACACAGCCAGACAAGATATGGACACTGGTTTGCGTATATTCATTAGGTACAGAGGAATGTGGAGATGCAAGTATTCGTGTGTGTGTGTGTGTGTGTGTGTGTGTATGTGTGTGTGAGTGTGTGTGTGTGTACGGTCAACAGGCTAAGCCATGGAGTAGGAATGTTGTTTGGGAATGATTTTAGGGAAGACATTCAAGATACTAGCCAAAGATTGAGGCGGACATTTTGGACTAAACCATTGACAGGGATAGTATTGTTGAAGAATTTGGAGAAGCAAATGATCTGTCATGTGTTCTACCACAACAAAGGTAGATATGTAAAAAAGGTTGAGGTGGAAAATTTGCCTTAGAGTTATTAAACAAAGTCTCCATCTAAACCCAAACTCTCTTTGCCTTCTCAATATCTTCCCCCTATCATCAAAGTGTCAGGAGTGGTACAGTCCACTATTTGTTCCTTCCTTCCCCAGGCATTCTTGTGGGTCAGAACCAGGCTTTGTGATGTCAGAGCACAAGCTCACCTACTATTGGTCGAGACCTTGATGATGACTCAGGTCTGAGGGTGTGGCCTTCCCTACTCTGCCAGTTGTTCACAGCCCCTCGAGGGAGAAACAACAGGAGCTCACGCGACTTGGTGATGGAGAGTCTAGCAAAGGAACCTAAGGAATCACTGTCCGACATGGACCTCCCAACATCCAGTAGTGATGTTCCGATGGCAGCGAACGGGCCAGTCCTTATGGTGAAGACAAAGGCAGCTCTAAAGCAGTATCCACCTTACATGTCGTGCGGAAAGGTGAGTTGACGAACCCTACTGGAGCTCCCTCCTCTACTCATTTACTCTTACCTAAAGTCACTACCTCTCTCCTTCCTGGCATAAATCCCTTATCAATTCTCACCTCTTCTGACAAAGTGTCCTTCACATGCCTCTCCTGACTTCTCTCTCTATTAACTAATTCTTGTGTTCACCTCTTGCCATTCCAGGCACACAAGAAAAGCAAACACCGGAATCACTCCTCAAAGAAGAGGAACAAGAGAAAGAGGGAGGCCGAAGAGGCAGCTGCCCTCGAACGGAAGAAAATCAAAGTGAAAGCTGTTACTGCAATGCCTGAACCTAAGGAGGAGGAGCCTGAAAAGGAAGCCGAGGTGCACACTACTGGAGAAGCAAGCGTGGTCGTAGTAGCCGATGAGGGGGAGAGCCAATAAGATGGCTATCATGAAGACGGGGAATGCCCAAATATGACAAAGAAAATTGCATTGGTATAAATTTCTTAAATTGAAAATAAATTCAATTTAGTTGAAAAGCTATGTGTCTTTTACAGTGACTAAAGGCGAAACCAGGAAAGGGAAGGAAAAATGATGGTTATAGGAGAAGAGAGGGAAGATGGGTGGGTGAATGGCAATGGAGAGATTTGTTCTTCACTAGGTTTGGGACAGTCATAGTGGGTTCATGGAAAGAGGGGGAGTTTGGGTTGGTAGAAGACAAGGGAGGGATTTGGGTCTACAAAGATTTGGGCATTAATTTTGGGTGCATAAAAGAGGCGAGTTTGTGTGGGAAGAAGACAAGGGAGGGATTAGGGTCTCCAAAATTTTGTGGCTTTAACGGTGAGAGCATGGAAAGAGAGGGAGTTTTGGTGGGTAGGAGACAAGGGAGGGATTTGTGTCTCCAAAGGATTTGGGCAGTAATGGTGAGTGCATGAAAAGAAAGGGAACTTGGGTTGGTAGAAGACAAGGGAGGGATTTGTGTCTCCAAAGGATTGGGCATCACTTGTGGGTGCATGGAAGAAAGGGAGTTTGGGTGTGTAGGAGACAAGGGAGGGATTTGTGTTTTTAAAGGTTTGGGCATCAATGATGGGTGCATGGAAGAGGGGGAGTTTGGGTGGGAAGAAGACAAGGGAGGGATTTTTGTCTCCAAACGTTTGGGCATCATTGGTGGGTGCCTGGATGAGGGGGATTTTGGGGCAGTAATGGTGAGTGCATGAAAATAAAGGGGGCATGGGTGGGTAGAAGACAAGGGAGGGATTTGGGTCTCCAAAGGATTGGGCATCAATGGTGGGTGCATGAAAGTGGGGATGTTTGGGTTGGAAGAAGACAAGGGTGGGATTTGGGTCTCCAAAGGTTTGGGCAACAATGGTGGCTGCATGGAAGAGGGGGAGTTCGGGTGGGAAGAAGACAAGGGAGGGATTTGTGTTTCCATATGTTTGGAGCAGTAATGGTGAGTGCATGGAAAGAGAGGGAGTTTGGATGGGTAGAAGACAAGGGAGGGATTTGGGTCTCCAAAGGTTTGGGCATCAATTGTGGGTGCATGGAAGAGAGGGAGTTTGGGTGGGTAGGAAAAAAGGGAGGGATTTGTGTCTCCAAAAGTTTGGGCATCAATGGTGGGTGCCTTGAAGAGGGGGATTTTGTGTGGGTAGAAGACAAGGGAGGGATTTGTGTCTCCAAAATTTTGGGGCAGTAATGGTGAGAGCTTGGAAAGAGTGGGAATATGGGTGGGTAATGCCAGGGAAGGGAGTTGGATCTCATATACTTTGGAGAGTGTAATGAAGGGTAAATGATAAGAGACATTTGGGTGGGTACTTGACAAGGGAAGGATTTGATTCTCAAAATACTCAGGTGGCAGAAATCATGAGTATCTGTTAAGAGAGGAGTTTGGGTTATTATATGAAGGGTGGGATTAGGGTCTCAGAAAGATGGGGTCAGAAATGGTGCATATATAGCAACAGAGGGAGTATGCTGGGTAAATGACAAGGGAGGGATTTGGGTCTTATACACTTTAGGGGCAGCAATGGTGAGTATGTAGCAGGAGAAATACTTTGGATGGGCATACGACAATGGAGAGATTAGGGTCTCACAAAGCTGGTGGCAAAATGATGGGTATATGCCCAGAGAGGAGTTTGGGTAGCTGTATGACCAGGGGGTGTTTGGGTCTCTTAAGGTTTGGGGCAGAAATAATTGGTATATTTCATGAAACAGAGTTTGGGTGGGTATATGTCAAGAGAGGGGGTTTTGTTGGGCTTATAAACATGGATATATTTGGGTCTGACATGTTTAGGGGAAGAAATGGTGGTTACATCACAAGACAGGAAATTGTGTGGTTATATGAAAATAGAAGAATTTTCAGTGGGCATATGGCAAGAGAAGGATTTGGGTCACAGCAGGATGGGGGCAGACATGGTGGATATATGGCTAGCGAGGGAGTTTGGGTGAGTACATGACATGGGGCAGATTGGGCCATCACAACGTTTGGGGGAAGAAATGGTGGAAACATTATAAGAGAGAGTATTAGGTTTGGTGTATGGCTAAGGAGGAATGAGTGTCTTGGAGGGATGGGTCCAGAAATAGTGGGTACATGGCGAGAGAGGGAGTTCACTTGGTTGAATGAAAGGGAGAGATTTGTGTCTGATAAGGTTTTAGGGAAGAAATATTGGCTATATGGCAAGAGAGGTAGTGTGGATAGGCAGATGACAAAGGAGGGATGTGGTCTCATAAGGATGAAGGCAGCAACAGTGGGGAGAGAGAGAGAGAGAGAGAGAGAGAGAGAGAGAGAGAGAGATTGGGTTGGTATATGATATGAGAGAGATTATGGTTTTACAAAGTGTGATGGCAGATAAACAATTTTCATGAATTTACGATAAAGATGGATTTGATTGCGTGCATTGTATGAACCACACCTTGAACTCAAATTTCAAGTTGAGGCCTAGAAAATTGATTTAGGTGGGTATATGACACAGAAGACTCTTTGGTGTTGAAGATGGAAAATCTGACATTTTGTATACTATAGGGATAGAGGCCAGAAAAGGAATATGGTTTGATATATAAAAAGAAGAAAATTTGGGTTAGCATATGACAAAGAAGGGACTTTGGTTCCCACAGATTTGAGGGTCATACCACACATGCACTGTAAGACTCATAGAGGTAATTATGGAGCATTGAATCCAAATTGCTACATTTATCTAATCTCATAGATACGGATGAAGAAGACTGTGCTCCACCATCCATGTATTTTGCAAGATCCGGGCAAAACTTCACAGTATGAATGTCTCAACCTATCTGAGGTGAAGTGTGTGAGTGACAGTTATCCCCACAAATAGCTGTTATGTTTCCTGTTTGGCAACTTTTTTTGAATGTTGGTTTTATACCTCACCATCCAATGTAAGTAAGGAAATCTCCCCAGGAGCAATAATCACCCAGCAAACTCAAATCTACTGATCACATCTCAGTGAAAGGAATGGTAATTTGAAGTGACAGGTTTACCCTTGGTTATCCTTTATAAAAAATTTGTGTTTTAATAGGGCTTTTAGAATGGGCTGCTTACATAACAGGCCTAGCAGAAATGAGGATATACTAATGAGACAATTGTGTAGCTTGATCTATCAGAACAGTCAAATCATTGACGTCAACGTAATGAGTATTTCTACAGAAATTTCATGCCATGTAAAGCAATGTTCTCTACCCAAAGGAAAACCTTGTTTCCTTAAAGAGATTTCACACAATTCCTACTATCAAACCACCTTGCCAGATAAGACTAACAATTAGACAATGATGGGTGAGCTAAGGGAGGGTAGATGCCACCTCCTGACCACAACTGCTTATATGTCAATACCCTGTCCCTCTAGCTAAACTCTAATCTCAGTTCAGGACTTCAAGATGCAAGAGACTTGAAAGGGTCTCTGGATCTCTTTATCACTAGTTAATTGGATGCTTGCCTATAATTTTAGGAAATTAATTCATGATCCTCATGTCAGGATTCAGGCAAACACGGCACTGGGCCTGTTGTTGAGTCCATACCAACTGATTCATCAGTAGTAGGTAGAGAGAGAGAGAGACGAGGCCTGATGTGGGAATGTAAACCTCAAAACCCACCCTCAGTGACATATATTATCCACAAAGGCTATATGCATTCCAGCATGGTCACACCTCCTAATTTCCCAAACAGTTGCACTTCTTGGTAACTAAGTAAGTATTCAAGTACATGAGAGCCTGTTTTTCATTCCCTTTCATTAACTGTCACATTTCTCTAGAAGCCACCAACTGTCAGTAGTTTGTCACTTAGAGGTACAGACTTCTGAGCCATCCCCCATAGTCAAAGATGCACTGTAGGAGGGCTCCAGAGTCTAACTGGCAAACTCCTGACAGTTGGTGGCTTCTAGAGAAGTGTGAGAGTTAATGTGGATGGAAACCATACTGGCATATATTTGAGTGCTTAGTCACCAAGCATACTGGAATATGACCTGGCCTCATCTTACACAGGCCTTTGCATGCAATCACGACGGCTCTGTATTTGTGAGAGCAATGACTCTGTCATGTCTTGAGATCACAATTTCACTCTTGGCATCTGCAGCCTCAGACTCATAAAATCTCTTTAAATGCTCCCTGCAATGGTACCTGAGTCTTGAAGAGAGGGCTACAAATATCCCATTGCACATACTCTCATTTTTTTTTCCAGGATGACCAGTTGTGAATGTCTTTTTTAAACATAATCTACTGCACCAAGGTCTCTGAGGAGGTCTGAGAACTGCACTAATCTGTAGTTATCGAGGTATGAATGTAGAGTGAAGCTTGATACTTCATTCATTTAACAAAATAATAGTATGAGGTTCAATACTGGGGCCTTGGAACTCCATAACCATATGTTCTCGACAAAGCTTACAGCAGCAGGCATGTGTTGCTTTCTGTAGAGTAGACCTTAAATTCACTCTTTAGGAGCTGATTATTCCCAGAAAGTTTGTACCACTATTGCATTCATGGACATATCTTTCTAGGTTGTTCATTAATATAGTATGCAATATTCTTAGTTTGGTACGATAACTGATGATCCTCCCAGGAGCACACCATGTAGGCTAGAGCAAAGGATGAAATACTGGGACTAAACTGGGAACTAGGATTTAGGACTTTGTTGAAGTTAGAGATCATTACTGCAAGGCAAAGATTTCAGGCTACTATGGTGGCACTGCCTAAGGCTCATGATTTACACGCTACAGGATATGAAAACAGAAATATTGGGATGTATGTGGAATATCCAATAGACTAGGCCCTGGAAGAGAACACAGAAAGTTTGTGTATAGAGAGGGGTAGTATAGTCAACATCTAGTCCTGTGCCTGTGGATAGGGCAAGTACTTGTGGCACTCTAATTGTTCCTTATAGCACTGAAATTGGGGGTGTATGAGATTTGGGACCATGATGAAGCCTGAAGGCCTCTGCTCTGAAGTATAAGTTGTTTGTCTAGGCTGGGGTACTGGTATAGATTTAGCAGGATGTGCAAAAACATTTATGATGAGTATGTTAGGGATAATTAACAGGCCTGACTCTGGAGAGGTCATGGGGAATCTGAGTACAGAGTTGGGTTGTATAGGCAGCACACAGTGTTCTGTGGCTAAGTGTTGTAACAGGAACTTCATGCAGGAACCAAGATCTTACCTATAGCAAAGAAGAACATGGTAGTACTAGTCTGAAGCAAAGGATTTCGGACATTGACAAAAGTTAGAAGTCACTACAAGGATGGGTGGTGGTGGTGCATGACTTTAATCATAGCACTTGGGAGGCAGAGGCAGGAGGATCTCTGTAAGTGTGAAGACAACCTGGTCTACAGAGCTAGTGCAAAATTAGACTTCAAAGTTACATAGAGAAGCCTTCCCTCAGATTAAAAATAGATAGATAAATAGACAGATAGGTAGATATAAGTAAGTCATTGTGAGTGAGAACAAGCACTATTCTAGGGATGCCACTAGATGGTATGGACTCCACTAGTTTGGGAAAACAATTATCTTTGCAGAAGGGTGCATACCTCTATCGACTTTATAGGAGGATATGGACAGTCTGGGCATGTGTGCAAGAACGTTGAGTGCAGAGGGTGCCTAGCTGTTCACTAAAGCAAAGTAGAAGTTGTAGGGCCTAAGCTTGTCTGCACACATTCAATCCTGTAGATGCCTAAAGCTCACAAATCGAAGGCAAGTGTGTTTCTAGTAGGTCAGGCTGCATGTGGAAAATCAAGTATTCATGTTTGTGTTGGTTATTACTCACTAGGCTAAACCCTGGAGGCCGAGCATGTGGGATGTCTAGGGACAAAGATAGGTGGCTTAATCATTTAAATGTCACTTGTGATTGAATGAAGGTAGAATGGTTCAAGTTGAGAGTATGGAAGTTGGATATAGCACAAAGGAATAGGCTAGGACAAGGTCAGTTGGAGGAACCAGAGTCTGCAGAAGCCTAGAGCCATCAAGTACAAGGAACTCATAGCCACACTAGTCATGGTCACTGGATGTTCGACCATTCTAGTTACGCCAGAAAATAAAATGTCAGATAGGGATGTAAACACCAGGCTCACCCAGGAGGAGACCACAGGAAGTCTGTGTATTTATTGGTGTATTTTATGTGTCACAAGGCTTTCTGAAAGTAGATGTGGGTAGACAGGGCTAGGGTACATCCCTATGGGAGCATAGATGTAGGCTACAGCCAAGGACAAAATGCTTGGCATAGGCTAGGGCCAAGGAATGGGGACCTTGTTGAATTCTAGGGGTCATTACAGCAAGGCTAGGAGTCCAGACATCTGTGACAAACTGCATGCAGCATGGGATTTATGTTATGCATGACATGAAAACAGAAATATTGGGTTGTGTTCGGAGTTTCAGTAACTAGACTCTGGGGAGTGGATGGGAAGTTTGTGTATAGAGTGCCATGGTATAGTGAACATCTAGTCCTGTGGCCATAGATAGGACAACTATTGTAGAAATACTAAATGTTAACTATAGCACATGAATAGATGGAGGGCTGTGCTGGGGTGTGAGATTTTACACCCTACTGAATCCTAGAGGCACCTGTTATGTGTTATAGTTTGTCTATGTAGGCTAGAGTACTGTGATCAATTCAGCAAGTTGTAGAAAATCATGTATGATGAGTACATTTGGTGTTAGTCTACAGGCTTGACTCTGGGGAGTACATGGGTATTCTGGGAAATCTGGGTATTAAGTTGTGTTGTATAGGTAGCCTAGAGTGTCCTGTGTGTAAGTGTTGTTTCAGGAGATTCATGCAGGACACTATATGTTGCATTCAGCCTAAGAGACCATGGTGGGACTAAGATGGAACAAAGGATTTGGAACCCTACCAACAGCTAGAAGTCACTACTATTGAAATCTAGGGATGACACTGGATGTTCCATCCAGTCTGGACTCCACTGGATTAGAAAAACGATGATAGGCTGCAGAGCAGTGCTCTGAAATCTAGACGATGGAGGAGTATTCTGATAGTCTGGGGATAGAATGGTCATGTAGGGCAGCCACAACTCCTCTGGTTCTATGAGAGACTGATAGTCTTTGTGGGAATCTAGATGCTGTCAACAGCACAGAAAAAGTTGATGGGTCTAAGAATGCCGGAGATTGCTATAGAGGCAGCTGGAAAAGAACAGGACAATAGCTGTTGCAACTTGGGTAGATCAAACCCTCTATGTACAAAGTACTGAGTGGGTAACTAAACTAAACAAGTTAAAACCTGGGAAGACATAGAAAATCTGAATAAGGAATAATGCTCTATACTGTACCTAAAGTGTCCCATGGATGTATTAGTGCAGGGTAAGTGCTAGCAAAGACTAGATGTTCACGACAGAAAAGGAGGATTCCTGAGAATAGTCTGAGCTGAGTTATTTGGGAGCATACTCCCTAGAAGAAACTTGAATCAAGAGGCAAACAGCCAGATTATGCAGGGGTGCTGGCTGTTAAACTCAAGCTAGATGCAGATGGATATGGAAAACAAGTATTGGTTGGTGGCTTATATAAGAAGCCAGTTCCTGGAGGAGAACATTAGGAATGTGGTAGAGTAGGGTGCTGCAGGTAACACAGAGGGTACTGTGGGTGGGTGAAGGTAGCAACGTGTCTGCTGCATGTATGTCGGCAATCGCACACGTGGAAGGCCAAGACATGGGATTTCCGAAATTATAGAAGCCTAGATATTGCTACTTAGGTGATCAAACTAAATTTGTATAATGACTTTGGGAAAGAGGCTAGATCCAGATAGAGATAGAATATGAAATATCTGGTTGTGAGGGAGTGAGTACTTACCAGGCCATACCATGGTGGAGGACTCAGGAATACAGAATTTGGATTCGGGTAAGATAGTTAGCAAAATGAGTACTATATGTAGATTCAAGCAGCGCAGGTCCTTGTAGGACAATGTATGTTGGTTGGAGGACAGGAGTAGATGCTGGGATTCGGCCCTCACATTTGGAACTCTGTTGAATCCTGTGAGCATTACTACAACATGCAAGAATATCAGTGGCAAAAACTAGACTTGGACACTTGTAGTGACTTATGATCTGTTTGTTGGCATATGGGGAAACGCTATCTGGTAGGGGAAATATTCTGGGCTTGGTCTTTGGGGAAGATATGGAAAGTCTGGATTGGAAATGGAGTTGTGAAAGCAGGGCAACTATTTCATGCATGGGTGTAGGTGTGTTAAATTCAGGGGAGCCTAACTGTTGACTATACCAAAGAAGGAGTTGCTGGACCTAGTCTTGGCTGAAGGCTTTGAAAACCTTCACAGGCCTAAAATTTGCAAATGCAAGGCACATGAGGCAGCTGTAAGTCAGACAGCAAGTGGAAAATCAAATATTCACTTGTGTGTAGTGGGTTACTCAATTGGCTAAAGTTGGGTCCTGGTGGTTGTGGGATGTCTGGTTATATAATGAAGTGGTTTAGGCATCGGAATCATCCTGCAGATGGATTCAGGTAGGATGGTTACTGTTGGGAATGTAGATGCTGGATACAGCACAAAAGAATGTGCTAGGACAAGGCCAGTTGGAGGGAAAGTGCCAGCAGAAGCTTAGAACTATCTATCAAAGCACGGTAGGACTAAGATTGAACCTAGGGTTTGGAACTCAGCAAACAGCTAAAAGTCACTATAAGTGTGAGAAAAACAGCTCTTTTAGAGTTCTCACTGGATGTTTCATCAGGTCTGGACTCTACTGGAGTAGGAAAAGAATTATCTGCTCGAAAGGTGCACTTACTTCTCTTGGCATTGTAGAAGGATTTGGACAGTCTTGGCATGCTGTGATATTATGTAGTCAGCCAGAGATCCTGTGGTTTGATGAGGTTGGGGTTGTCTCAGTGGGAATGTATATGTTGTCTACAGCACAGGAGGATTTGATGGGACTAGGAATCCTATATGCTATGAATATGTTTTATTACCATTGGTTATTCAAGAAGATGCTTTGGGCAATCGATTAGTAGAATATAGCCAGGCAGGAAATCTGAACAGAGATATAGAGAGAAAGTAGGCAGAGTCAGGGAGATGCCATGTAGCTGCTGAAGGAGAAAACCAGCAGCTACCAGTGAGAGCCTTACTGGTATGGATCATAATGATACATAGATATACAAAAGGGAATCCCACATCAATATGAGCTATGTTTGGAGGGATGTGGAAAAACAGTATTTGGAACAGGAAATATTCACTAGGTTCGAACTTTAGGAGGACACGATAACTTTTTCATAAGGAGTGGGGTTATTCCATTAGCCAGTACAGGTATGATAAGTGTTGGGGAACTCCCAGTGTTGGCTACAGAATAGTAGTAGCTGGTGGGATCATGCTGTGTTTTGAGAATTTG
>NW_024544333.1:15000-44540 GCF_018167655.1 Microtus oregoni | reverse complement strand
GGAAGTGAGTTTGTTTCTGACTTCTCCTGTAGGCCAGAAATTTAGATGACAAGAATTTAGAGATAGGCACTAGCTCCTCCCAGTCCTCCTATATAGGACAGATAGGGGTGTAGAGCATGGTACATCACTCCTATCCTTACCCACGAGAGAGACAAATGCAACTTAAAAAATATATTCTGTGAGACAATGTAGCTTTCTCCAAGCTGTTTTTAGTGAGACAATATGTGGCAAATTGTACACTAGTTAACTCCTAACCTCTTTATTAAGACAGGGCATGCTTAGAATAGCATGGTTTCTGTGAGGTGGACTGAACATTACATCCCTCATAGCCTTTTTTGTAGGACAGATTAAAATTAGGATAACAGGGTTATTAGCTGTGAGAAATTACCTCCAAGAGTACTCAGTAGGACAGACTTTAGTGGAGAAAATATTAGCTTTCTTCTAATCTCTTGCTAAGGATAGATCACAGTAAAAATTACATGAAATCTAAGACAGACAGTATATACCTCCTATAATTTCTCTATTTTACAGATGGAAGTAGAAAGCAAACCAAGTTTACTCCTATAATCTTTCCAGAATGGGGAAACAGAAAAGCAGCTCACTGAAAGGCTGTTCCATAAGATATATTTAAGTGGAGAGCAGAGTAGTTCAATCCTCACCTCTTATAATAGATAATTTCAGGAATAAGTGAATTATGAGACAGATACTAGTTAATGCCAAGCCTTATGTGTAGGGCAGAATGAGGTGAAAAGCATACTATTTCACTACTAACTTTCAATGTTGGAAAGGTCAAGGTAAGAATGGCATAGATTCAAAGAGAGAAAAACAGTATCTCTACCCTGTCTTACTGCACAGGATATATCAAAGTATTTATTGATCATACTAAGTTACTCACTTGATAGGGGATATTAAAGTTAGAACAATGTAGATTCTGAAAGACAAACAGTAGCTCCCTCCAAGTCTCCTCAATAGACTGGACTTGGTAGTAAATACACAATTTCTCTCTTAAACTCTTCAATAAGGTAAATCAAGTTGCAGTGATACTGATTCTAAGAGATGGTAACTAGGTTCCTCCAAGCCTATTCTACTGGACTAAGTGACATGGGGAGGATTCTGCCTCACTTTTAACATCCTTTCCTGGACGGACCATGTTGGAATGATGAGGATTCTCAGAGAATAATTCCACTGTAGAATGGACTTAACTGTAGAGCAAATGATTTCATTCTTAACCTCACCTTTATGGAAAAAAGATAAGGACAAAATGGATTTTAAAAGACAAATACTAGCTACCTCAAAGTCACTGCCATACAATAGACTGAGGGAGAGTTCACACTCATTAATTTCTATCCTTCTCAGAAGGAAGGATCAAGGTGGGGGGGAACATGGATGCTGAGAAAAAATACTAGTTCACTGTAGATTCTGCTGTAGGATAGACTAAGTTGTAGATACATTAGTTCAATGCTAAATTTAATTAAAGGACATATCAAAGTTATGACAACATGGATTCTGAGAGATAAGACTTCAGTGTACCCTAAGCCTCTTCCATAGTATACACTAAATTGGTGAGCACACTAGTTCACTTGCCTTCTGTACTGAAAAACATAGTTTGAAGATTAGAAGTTGGGAGGCAGAAACTGTACTACTCAATCATTTTTGAAAGACTAGACTGACAAATAGTTGATGCTATCTATCACTCCTACCCTTTTCTGAAAGAAACAGATCAATGTGATCATAACTTGGATTTTCAGAAATAGACATGAACTCCCATCAAAGTTTCTCCATAGCACAACCTAAGATAATGAGAATATTAGGTGATTCTTAACCTCCCAGCATAGGTCAAGCTTAGCACAAAATGGGCATTGAGATGCAGACACTAGGCAAGACTCTTCAGAAAGACAGACATATGAGGAATGAACCCTAGTGGACTCATAACTTTAGGATAGTTCAAAGAGTTAGGAGAGCTGCGAGAGACACTAACTCCCTCAGACTCTACTCAGTAGGAAAGAAATAAGTGCAGAAAACCTAAGTTCACTTCTGGTCTCTTTGATAGGGCAGAACAAGGTTAACACAACATGGGTTCTGAGAGACAGACACTTGGTCTCGCTAAGCTCCCTTAAGACCTAAAGACAAAGAGCACATTAGTTCACTCCAAAAGTTATCCTTAGGACAAATCAAGATTAGGACAAGGTGTATGTTGGGATAAAGACACCAGTTCCTTCCAAGCCCCCTCCATAGGACTGTCTGAGTTGCAATTCACACTAGTTCACACTTATCCTTCTCCATAGAGCTGATCAAGGTATTATGATATAGTTTCTAATATATAGACCCTATCTACTCACAAATCACCTCTGTAGGACAGAGTGAGATTGAGAGCCCAATATGTAGTTCTACCTTTATCTGTCCTACAGAGAAAATCAGACATGAACTAGAGTGATATACACCTCCATATGTGTAAAGAGAGAGTCTGAAGGAATCTAGTGTCAGCCTGTCAGAATGTATATCCAACTATGTATATACTTAGGAGTGAACTAGTATACTTTCCACATTAGAATGTCCAACAGAATAGACTGGAGAGAGTAGGGTGTGTGTCTCAGAATCTATGTTGTTCCAACCTATATATGTTGTATGGATAAGGCAAAGAGAAAACTGGTAAGTTCTCCACAGAAGTCTGACATGAAGCAGGTTTGAAGGGAGCGAAGGTTTGTCTCTCAGAATCCATATTGTCCCAACTTTATCAATACAACAGAAGAGTATAAGCATTGACAAATGTGCCCTGCAATTGATTCAGCCCTACAGAGGAGACTTGGAATAAGCTAGTGTTTGCTCTCAATGTGCTTGTCTTAAAATTGATTTGTCTTAATGATAGCTTTAGGAGTGAAGACAGCACTCTTCATTAGTCTGTCCTGGGGTGGAAACATGGATGAGCCTAATTCCTGTCTTTCAAAATCAATGTGTTGATGACCTTGATCTGCTATGGAGGAGATCAGGAGTGAAAAAATGTGCTCTCCTTGTTAGTCTATCCTATTGAGTCATCTTTTTTTTTTTTGAGTTCTTGTTTTATTTATTTATTTATTTATTTTCTTTTTTTATTGAGAAAAGGAGAAAAAGAAAAAAAACAAGTTTCCACCTCCTCCCAGCCTCCCATTTCCCTCCCCCTCCTCCCACCCTTCTCCCCCTCCCCCCCACTCCTTTCCCCCTCCCTCTCCAGTCCAAAGAGCAGTCAGGGTTTTCTGCCCTGTGGTAAGTCCTAGGTCCTCCCCCCTCCGTCCATATCTAGGAAGGTAAACATCCAAACTGGCTAGGCTCCCACCAATCCAGCACATTAAGCAGGATCAAAACCCTGTGCCATTGTCCTTTGCTTCTCATCAGCCCTCATTGTTCGCCATGTTCAGAGAGTCCAGTTGATGGATGGAGATAGAGACAGAGACCCACACTGGAGCACTGGACTGAGCTCCCAAGGTCCCAATGAGGAGCAGAAGGAGGGAGAACATGAGCAAAGAAGTCGGGACCACGAGGGGTGCACCCACCCACTGAGACAGTGGAGCTGATCTATTGGGAGCTCACCAAGGCCAGCTGGACTGTGACTGAAAAAGCATGGGTAAAACTGGTCTCTCTACTGAGTCATCTTAAAAAAGTTAGTTTCTCTCAGAATCTTGGTTGTTCTATGTTTTAACTGTCCTACAGGTAAGGTTATACTCAGTCCCACCTCACCCTGTCCTTCCAAAGAGTCTTGAACGGGCCTAGTGTCTCTCTCTTAGAATCCATGGTTTCCTAACCTTGATCCAGGTTACTGAAGAGGATAGGAGTAATTTACCATGCTCACCTCCTCAGGCTGTCCTACAGAGGTTGCATGGGGGAAGTTAGTATCTGTCTTTCAAAAGTTGTGCTGTGCTAAGCTTATCTATCCTCTGGAGGATGTTATAAGGGAACTGATGTGCTTTTCACCTTAGTTTGTACTATTGAGGAACTTGGTAGAAGCTGGTAGTCTGTCTCTCAGAATCCATGTTTTCTTAACATGGATCTTTTTTTACAAATAAAATTAGAAGTGACTTAGCCTACTTTATTCCTGACTATCACCCAGGGAAAAGAGCTGGAGGAAACTAGTGTCTGTCTCTCAAAATACATCTTTCTAGCACAGTCTGTCCAATAGAGGAGGTTAGAAGTGAACTAGTGTGATCATCATCCCAGTTTGTCTGTCCTACAGGAGAGGCTTGGATGAAATTAGTGACTGTATCTCAAAACTCTGCTTGTCCAAATTTTAATCTGTCCTACAGATAAAGGTTAGGGTGCAGTTGTATTTATTCCTACTCCATCCCATTTAAGAATCTTAGAAGCCTGGGGGTGGTGGTGCACACCTTTAATCCCAGCACTTTGGAGGAAGAAGCAGGTGGATCTCTGTGAGTTCAAGGCCAACATGGTCTACACAATATAGTTTCAGGAAGGTAACAAAGCTACAAAGAAATTCTGTCTCAAACAAACAAACAAAATATGTCTTAGAGGGTGCTTACGTCTGTGTCTCAGAATCCATGTTGGCCTAAGACTTATCTGCCCCACCGAGGAGGGCAGAAGTGAACTTGTGTAGTCTCCTCTTTACTCTGTCCTATGAAGGTGTGGAGGGATCTAGTGATTCACTCTCACAATCCATTTTGTGCTTACCCTGCTCTCTCAAATAGATAAGATTAATACTGAAATAGTATGCACTCTACATCAGTCTGTCCTACTGAAGTGGCTTTGAGGGAGTCACTTTCCGTCTCTCTGAATCAATTTTTTTTTTCCTAAATTGATCTCTCCAATGCAAGATGTCACAAGAGAACTACTGTGCTCTCTACCTAAGTATGCCTGATATGCTTGGCTTCAGGGAGCTGGTGTCTGTCTTGCAGTATCCATGTTGTCCTAACTTGATATGTCCTTCAGAGGATGATAGGAGTGACCTGGTATGCTTTCCACTTGTCTGACTAAGAAATGGTGGATGTAGGTCATGCATCCCTCCAGAGCTCCTCTTGTTCTAATCGTTATCTGTCTTATATAAAATATTAGATTGCACTAGAGTGTTCTCCATATCATTGCTTAATATGAAGGAGGAAAAGAAGGCAGCTAGTGTCTATTTCAGAATTCATGTCATTCTGTCCTTGATCTAGTGTATATATGAGCTTAGGAGTGAATCATTATGCTTTTTAATTAAGTCTGCCCTACTAAGGAGTCAAGGAGAGACTAGCATTCTCTCATTCAGAATCCATGTTGTCCTATCTTTGATCTTGCCTACATATGAGGTCGTGAGCAAACAAGTGTTCAGTTTCTCTGTCTTTCCTAGTTAAAAGTCTTTGAGTGGTCTAGTATCTGTCTCTCAGAATACATGTTGCCCTAACCTTATTCTGCCCTATTGAAGAAGACAGGGGTGAAGTAGTGTAGTCTCTATTTCACCATGCCCTACACAGGAGGCTTGATAGGATCCAGTGTCTATTTCTCAGAATCATTTTCATGCTAAACTTGACCTATTCTCCAGAGGAGGTTGCATGTGAAATACTGCGTTCTCCCACTCAGTCTGTTCTACTGACGAGGCTTGCAGGAATCTAGTGGCTATATCTTAGAACCCATGTTGTCTTAAGCTAGACCATTCCTACAAACTAGGCTATAAATGACTTAATGTGCTCTATACCTCAGTATACCCTACAGAAAAGAGCTGAGGTGAGCTAGTATCTCTCTCTCAGAATCCATATTATCCTAAACTTAATGAGCCCTATAGAAGAGGTTAAGAGCAAATTCCTCTGCTTTCCACCACTCTTTCCTACAGAAAAAGCATGAAGTGAGCTTGTGTAAGTATCTCAGAATCCATATTAAACAAACCATGATCTGATCAATGGAGGAGATTAGAAGTAAACTATAGTACTCACACTTCAGCCTGTCATACTGAGGAAACTTGGAGTCAATTATTTTTTCTCTTTCAGAATCCAGGTTGTCCTAAACATGACCTGTCCCACTTATAAAGCTAGGAGATAACTAGTGTGCACTTTACCTCAGTCTGTCCTAGGAAAGAGTCTTAGAGGGAGAGTGTGCACTTTACCTCAGTCTGTCCTAGGAAAGAGTCTTAGAGGGAGATAGTGTCCATCTCTCAGAATCTATACCATCCTAACCTTGATATGTCAAATTGAAATGGATAAGATTGCACAGGAATACTCTTCACTTCATGTCTTCCTGTAGAACTGTCATGGAGAAAGCAAATGTTTATCTGTAAGAGGACATGGTATGCTAAACTTTATCTGACCTCAAAAGGAGATTAGGAATGATTTAGTGTGTTCATCACCTCATTATTTTACTATGAAGAGACCTTGGTGAAAGCTAGTGTCTATCTCTCAACACTCATGTTGTCTTATGATCTTTTCTACAAAAAAGGATAGTTATGTCTAGCATGTACTAGTCTTCAAGAACTTCATAGAAAAGAACTTTCTTTCATTATCCCTGTTGCCCTTACTTTATCTGCCCTACAGAGCAGGTTAGAAGTTCAATACTTTACACTTTAATCTGTCCTACAAAGGAGTATTAAAAGAAACTAGTTTCTGTCTCTCAAAATACTTGTCATACTAAGTTGTTCTTTTCATCAGAGGAGGTTGGAAATAAACTAGTTTACACTCCACCTCAGTGTGTCAATAGAGAAGGCTGTGATGAAGATTGTACCTGTCTATTATAATCAATGTCATTCTTACCACATCTGCTCTATGGGAAAGTTGAAGAGGGAAGTAAAGGGCACTAAACCTCATTCCATTTCACTGAGGAGACATGGATGCAGCTAGTGTCTACCATTCAGAATCCATGTTCTCTTAACCTTGATCTTTCCTATGGATATGGAAAAGATTTACTTAGTGTGATCTATTGCACAGTACATATTTGGAAGATGAGTCTGAGAGAGCTACTCTCTGTCTCTTGGAAACCATGTCATCCTATTTTTGATCTGTCCTACAGAAAAGGAAAGAAGTATCTTAATATGCTCTATGGCTCTGTTTATCCTATACTAAAAAGCTGAAGGGAGCTAGTGTTTGTATCTTAGAATTAATGATGAACTAAGCTTGATCTGTCCTACAAAGGAGGTTAAAATAGAATTAGTTGCCTTCAAACAAAATCTGTCCTACAGAAGAAGCACAGAGAGAACTACTGTCATTCTCTCAAAAGCCATGTCATATAACCCTTGATCTGTCCAATGGAGGAGATTAGGGGTTAATTTATGAGTTCTCCATTTCTACCAGTCACACAGAGTGATGAATCTTAGAGGGGATTAGTTTATGTACCACAGAATCCTAGATTGTCCTAACCTTAATCTGCCTCATGGATAAGGTTAGGAATGAATTAGTAAGAACTATATTACAATGAGTCTTAATAGTCTTGGGAGATCTAGTGTCTGTCCTTTAGAATTCATGTTGTCCTAACCTTGTTCTGTATAACTTAGTAGGTCTTTAGTGAACTAGTGTGCTCTCTAACTCAGTCCCTTCTACATAGTCTTTGAGGGTAATAGTGTCTTTCTTCAAGAATCATATTGTGTTAATCTTAATCTTTCCTATGGAAAAGGTCATAGATAAACTAATATTCTCTTAAATAAACTGTCACTGTAGATAGCTTGTGGGGAGCAATGCCTAGCTTTCAGAATCCATGTTGTATTAATGTTGATGTTTCCTACAGATAAGGATAGAATTGATATATGGTGCTCAGCACTTCAGTCTATCCTGCAGAAAAGAGCTGGAGGGAGTAATGTCTTTCTCTCACAATTTATGTTGTTTAAATGCCCTCTGTACAACAGAAGAGTTTGGAAGTGAAGTAGTATGTTTTACACAGAAGACCTGTAGGGATCTAATGTCTGTCACTCAGAAGATATGTTTTCCTTTATCTGTCCTATGGAAGATACAGGAATAAAACCATATGTGTCCCATATCTAGTGTAATCTATTGAGGAGGATTGTAGGAGCCTGGTGTCTGTCTTTCAGAATCCATATTGTCTCAACCTTGAGTTGTTCTCTCAATAAATACAACAGTGACTTAGTGTAATATACCCTTTCATATATACCATGGAGAAACACAGGATAAAGCTAGTATCAGGATCTCATATCCAAGTGGTCTGACCTTTGATCTGTCATAAGGAAAAGCATAGGAGTAACCTTGTGTGTTCTCCACCTCAGTCTGTCCTACAGAGGGAGCTTGAAGAGAGTTATCATGCAACAATGTAAAAAGTACTTCTGGACAATAAATAATTACAGATATGCAATAAAGACAAATCCAGACAAAAAAGACCTATAAATGTGCTACAGTGTTGGATAAATATATGTAGGCTTGGAAGAGAGAAGAAAAATAATAGTTATTAAAAACAAGTAAAGGGTTTAAAAATCATAAAGTTTTTAAAGAGACAGAGTACAGAAAAAAAATAAACCATGTGAAGATGGAAAATTCACAGAGTTTGGATTGTTTATATTATTTTGTCATCTTTAAATTTTTTGACTGCAGAGAGACTTTTGATTCTGGGGACTGCTAAGCTAAGCCAACATAGATATTTCAAAGGTATCTTGAATTCAAAATTTGAGTCTAAGGATATTTTGCTTTGGAAAAGAGGTTCTTCTTTTGTTTACACAGAAGATGATAGCCTGTGGATTGTTTCCAGACCAACATGGTTTGATGGATCAAGAACCCCTGAATGGTTGCTGCAAACACCTCCGCAAAGAAAATACTTCATCCAATAAACAGCAGGAAGAAGATTGGACAGAATTGCACTCATATTCCCAAATACAGCTTGTAAATGTTTCTTTACATTTAAAGGGGGATATGCTATTGAGATGGATACTTTACATTGGTATGGATCTTGTTTTATTTATAAAGATTTAAAGTCAATTTTGTTATATGTATATGTATTTCTGATCTTGATTAAGGTATGGTTTTGTGTAGTTCATTTAAAAATATAATGTATAATTAAGAAATATAGGTTAATAGATAATCATCTATAATAGTCAAACTCAAAGTAATGCTAATTAGATTTTCTAAATATACAGAAATGTAGTTCAGATGGATAGGTATTCTTCAAATCTTTCAGAGACCTTCAGAATGTGGCATTTAAATTATTTTAAGAACTTAGGACTTTTCTTGCAGCACCAAACTACTTCAAGAGGATGATGGGCACTGAAGAGACTCCTTATGGAGTTGGTTAGCCATTTGGGCAAGAAACTGCTCTTACCTGGACTGCTTTATGGTGTGCTGCAAAAACTGAACATGCAGAACTCACAGAGAAATGAAAAGGCTGATTCAGTAATTACACATTTATTAGAAATTATGTCCATCATGTGTAATTACTGAATTGACCTTTTCTGAGCTTCAAGCAGTTGCCCACTGAAAACCTGAATTCTAGAGGCTATGTCTAAAAATCCATTCTGTATTAACCTTGATCTGTAATGCAGGATGATTGGTAACTAGAATGCTCTCCACATCACTCTGGCCTGTGGAGATGGCTTGGTCAGAGTTAGTGGGTATATTTCAAATTTGTGTTTTCTTAACTTTGATGTATCCTACAAATAAGGATAGCATTGGCCGAGGTTGCCCTGCACCTCAGTCTCTTCTTTGGAAAATAACTGAAGGGAGTTAGTGTTTGTCTCTTACAATCCAAGCCATTCAGACACATTATGTTCAACAGAGCAGGATAGGAGTAAACTGGAGAGCTCTCCATCTCAGTCTGTTCTACAGAGGATGTTGGTAGGGAAGTAGTGGCTGTCTCTCAGAATCTATGATGCTTTGAGATGATTTGTCCTTACTGAGGATGTTATTAATAAAGTAGTGTACTCCCTATATCAGTTGGTTCTATTGAGAGGGCTAGAGACTATGTCGCATCTATCTCTCAGATACTAAGTGCTAGTAACCTTGATCTGTTCTACAGAGAAGGTTAAAAATAAACTAGTGTGCTCTACCTCACCCTGTCCTACAGAGGGGAATGGAGTGATTAACTATTCATCTATTAGAATCTATGTCCTCTTAATCTTGCTCCATTCTCTAGATATGGTTACAATTGAATTAGTATGCTTTCCACCATAGTCTGTCTTGCTTAGAGGGAATGGATTGAAGCAGTGTGTTGGTCTCTCATAATGTATCTCATGAAATTTATCATCTGTTTTATGGGGAAGATTAGGGATGAACTAATGTACTCTCTATTTCAGTTTGTCCTACTGCAAAGAATTTGGAGAGAGCTGGTTTCTCTCTCATAGAATCAAAGTTGTCCTCAACTTGATCTGTTTTATGGATAAATTAAGTACTTATTATTACTTAAACTAATTTAAGTAATTAAACTAATTACTAATTAGTTGACATGCCACCTCCGGCTGTCCGTGAAAGAGTCTCAATGAATCAAGTGCCTGTCCCTCAGAAGCTGTGTTTTCCTAATATTTATCTGTCCAACTAAAAAAAAATGGAGTGAAGTAAGGTGCTGTCCATATTATTTTGTCCTACAGAGGAAACTTGAAGGGAGCTAATGTCTGTCTTTAAGAATGAGTGGTATTTTTAGCTTCTTTGTCAAAAAACAGGTATTTATAGGTGTGGGAATTGAATGGTAAAAAGAAAGCATATTCAACAAATGGTGCTGACATAATCAAATGCCAACATATTGAAGAATGAAAATAGATCCATATCTATCCCCATGCACAAACCTCAAGTGTATGGATCAAAGACCTCAACATAAAACTAACCACACTGAACCTCATAGAAGAGAAAGTGGGAAATACACAAACACATTGGCACAGGAGACCACTTCCTAAATATAACCCCAGTAGTACAGATACTAAGAACAACAATTAATAAATGGGATCTCTTCAAACCGAGAAGCCTCTGTAAATAAAGGGCACAGTTAACAAGATAAAATTGCAGATTACAGCATGGAAAAGGATCTTCACACACCCCACATCAGACAGAGAACTGATCTCCAAAATATACAAAGAACTCAAGAAACTTGACATCAAAAGAAGAAATAATTCAATACAAAAACATAGTAGAGACCTAAACAGAGAACTCTTAACAGATGAATTTCAAAAGACCGAAAGACACTTAAGGAAATGCTCACCATCCTTAGCCATCAGAAAAATACAAATCACAAACAACTCTGAGATTCCAACTTACACCTGTCAGAATGGCTAAGATCAAAAACATTGATGACTTCTTATGCTGCAGAGGAGTCAGGTAAGGGGAACACTCCTCCATTGCTGGTGGAAGTGATAACTCGTACAACTGTGTTGGAAATCAGTATGTTGATTTCTCAGAAAATTATGAAAAATCTACCTCAAGATCCAGCAATACCATTTTTGGGTATATACCAAAAGGTTGCTAGTTGTTGTGATCCAGCTGTCCTCACTCCCCCTGACTGAAAGCAGAACTTCCTTGTGGTCTGTAATTGACAAGGATGATTGTGTTCTTTCTGGCCAGTGGGTCTCCACAGGAGTAGAGGTATAAAAGGTCGCCGGGCAAAATAAAGGTTGCTGTTCTTCCACCTGAAAAGAAGCCTCTGTTTCTCTATCCCGGCACCCCCCACCAGTCTTGGCTATCCAGGCTGCGCTGGCTGCAGCAGTTGCTCAACCATACCACAAGGACATGTGCTCAACTTTGTTCATAGCAGCATTATTCATAATACCCAAAACCTGGAAAAAACCTAGATGACCCTCAAAATAAGAATGGATAATGTGTACATTAACATATTGCAGTACTACAGAGTAGAAAAAAATGACATCTTGATGTTTGCAGGCAAATGGATGGATCTAAAAAAACATATTGAGGGCTAAAATGATGGCTCAGAGGTTAAGAACACTGACTATTCTTCCAGAGGTCCTGAGTTCAATACCCAGCAACCACATGGTGGCTCACAACCATCTATAATGAGACCTGGTGCCCTCTTCAGGTCTGTAGGCACACATGCAGACAGAACACTGTATACATAATACATAAATAAATGAATAAGTCTTTAACAAACATATTGAGTAAGATAACCCAGACCCAAAAACACAAATATAGCATGTACTCACTCATAGGTATCTTTTAGATATAAAGCAAAGAAATAACAGCCTACAGTCCTCAACCCCAAAGAAGCTAGACAAGAAGACCCTAAGGGAGACATATTTACATCTGCATATGAAGGAGAAAAATACAAGATCTCCTGAGTAAATTGGGGGTGTGGGTGTCACAGGAGACGGTAGAAGAAGAGAGGGGAGGAAGAGGGACAGGGAGAAATGTATAGCACTGTGAAAACAATAAAAAAGAATCAGTGGTGTGAGGAGTTTGATGGGGAAAGTTATGAGGGAGCAGGTGTGCTCTCTGCCAGTCTTTCATAACAAAAGAAGGCTTGGTGGGAGCTAGTGCCTGTCTTTCAGAATCTCTTTTCTTAAATTTGATCTGTGTTACAGGTAAGGAAGGATAGGACTGATCAAGACTTCTCTCTATCACGATGCAAAAAGCTAGAGGGAAATAGTGTCTATCTATCGGATTTCAATTGTAGTGATCTTGATCTGCCCTACAGAAGCAGTTAGAAGTGAACTAGTCTGCTCTCCATCTCAGTTTTTCCTACAGAAGAGGCTTTTACAGAGCTGGTGTCCATCGCTCTCCAAATCTTCCTAATTTGGTATGTCCTACTGATGAGTTTAAAAATATACTAGCTTCTTGTAAACCTTAGCTTATCTTATAGAAGAGGCTTTGGCAGAGCTAGTCTGTCCTTCAGAATAAATTTTATTCTAACTCATTCTGTTTAACAGAGTAGGAAAGAAGTGAAGTAATATGCTTTTCAATTTAGATTGTCCTATGGATACTCTTAGAATTAGTGCTTTCCTCTCATAAGCCATGTAGTCCTAACTTTAATCCTGACTCACAGTAAGTTAGGAATGAACTATTGTAATATCCACATCAGTCTTTCCAAGAGAGGATGCTAGGAGGGGCTAGAGTCTGTCTTTCAGTATTCATATTGTCCTAAATTACTCTTTCCTATTGAGGAGGACAGACATGAACTAGTTTACACTCCAACTCAGTCTGCCCTACTAAGGATGCTTGAATAGAGCTAGTGTCTCTCTAACAAAATATTTGCTGTCCTAACCTCCATCTGTTCTACAGAGGAGAGTAGGAAGATTAGGAGTGAACTAGCATAATCTCCACAACAGTCTGTCCCATGGAATGGGGATTGGAGGAAACTAGTATCTGTCACTCAGACTCCATGTCATCCTAACCTTAATCTGTCCTATGTAAGAGGTAAAAAAAAAACAAATAAGGTAGTCTACTTCAATTTGTACTAATTCTTTCTTGGAGAACATTTCTCTTTATCAGCATCCAGAGTTTCCTAAGCTTGATTTGTTATACTGATGAGGTTAGGACTAGACTACCATGCATTCGACCTCATTGTGTGAATCTTGGATGGAGTTAGTAGTTGTTGCTCTATATTCATTTAGTCCTTAACTTGATATGTTCTGAAGAGTGAGTTATGAAAGAACTAGTAGGTTCTCTACCTCAGTATGCTCTAAGGATAAAGTTTGGAGGAAGCTAGTGTCTATTTCTCAGAATTCATGTTGTCCAAACCTCCTTGATATTTCCCCTAAATAACATTAGAAGAGAACCATTGTGCTCTCCTTCTCAATATATCCTACCAGGGGTCTCAGAGAAAAAGCTAGTGTCTGTCTCTCACAATCCTAACTTGATCTATACTAAAAAGCACAAATAGTGTGCATTTAAACTCATTGTATCCCACAAAAGAGGATTGGAGGGAGCAAGTTTATGTTTTTTTGTCCTAAATTGTTTATCCCAATGGAGTATGTTAGCAATGTTATTTTGCAATTCCCATCTCAGCATCTAACAGAGGAGTCTAAGTAAAATTAGTGTCTTTCTGGATCCATATCATTCTAACCTTCACCTGTCCTATTGAGGAGTTTAAGAATGAACTAGTGTGATCTTCAGTTCAATCTGCCCTACAAGGAAGTTTATATGAATCTAGTGTGCGTTTGTCAGAATCTGTGTTTTCCTAACTTGATATGCTCCATGGAAGATGTAAGTAATGAATTACTGTTCTCTCCACCTCATCATGTCATGTGGAGGAAGCTTGGAGGTAGCTATTGTTTTTCTCTCAGTGTCCACTTTGCCTGGTCCTTGTTCTGTAATAAGAATATGGTAGGAGTGAACTAGTGTGTTATTCATCTCAGTCTGTTCTATAAAGAGTGCCTGGAGAGAGCTACTTTCTGTCTCAGAATGCATTGATTTCTAACCTTGATCTGTCATAAGTACAAGTTATATTCCAATGTGCTCTCCATCTTAATGTATCTTACAAAGAAGACTTAGAGGAAGCTTGTTTCTGTCTCTCAGAATACCTGTTTTCAGCCCCTTTCTCTATGCAAAGTAGGAGGATAGGGGGTGACCTAGTGTGCTTTCAACTTCAGTCTTCCTAGAAGAGGTTTGATGGGAGCTGGTGTTTTTCTCTCAGAATCACAATTGATCTCTCCTGTAAAACACTGTGTCCAGGACACCTTAAACTTTATCAGTCCTGTGGAGTTTTAATAGGAGTTAACTAGTATGCTTTCCACTTCAGTCTGTCTTTCTGAAGAATTTTGGAGGGAGAGAGTTTCTCTCCCTTCAAAGTCCAGGTTTTCCAGAGCTTGATATACCCTACAGATAAGGAAAGGAATGAACTAATGTGCACTCCAACTTCTTCTGTCCTACCAAAGAGGCTTTAAGGAACTTGCATCTATCTCCCAGAATGCATGTTCTTAGCCTTTCCTATTAAACAGGTTATGAGTGAACTACTGTGTTCTATAACTCAATATGTCCCAAGAAGAAGGCTTGGGGGGGAGTTCCTGTCTGTTACTCAGAATCCATTTCATCTTATGTTTTATGTCTTACGGAGTGGGATTAGAGTGAACTTGCGTGTTCTCCACCACAGTATTCCTATAGAGCATGATTAGAGGGAGCTATTGAGTTTATCTCAGTATCCATATAGTTCTAATCTTAAACTGTCCTCTGAGGGAAGTTGGTAATTAACTAGAATGATCTCCACCTGCCCAGACTACAGGTGAGGCTTGGAGGGAGCTGGTCTCTGTCTTCTAAAATCGACATCACGCTAACCTTTATTTGTCCTATGTATGCATAATTACACATAGTATAACTAGGAGTGGAGTGAGAAGCCTACTTCAGTCCTCCCTCCCAAAAAGTCTTGAAGGAACCCCGTGTTTGTTTCTCAAAATCCACCTTCATCTGTACTGCAGATAACTACAAGAGCATCCTAGCATGTTCTACACCTCCACTTTATCCTATGAAAAAGAGCTAGAACAGTAGTTTTCAACCTTTCTCATCCTGCAACTATATATATATATATATATATATATATATATATATATATATATATATAGTCATGATCCTCAAACATAGAATTTCTTTCATTGTTACTTATTAATTGTATTTTTTTGCTATGGTTATGAATTATAATATAAATATCTTAGTTTCCAATTGTCTTAATTGACCCTTGTGAAAGGGTCACTTGACCCTCAAAAGGGGTGGAAACCCACATACAGAGAACCACTATACTAGAAGGCACTAGCTTCTGTTTCTGATTCCAAGCTCTTATAACCATGATCTACTCTACAGTGTAGTTTCAAAGTGTTCTAGGTGGATAGGAGTTACCTCATGAACTCTCAATCTCAGACTGTCCTTCAAAGGAGAATTGCAGGGGGTTTGCTTTTGTCTTTTGAAATTGATGTTATTCTAATGTAATTGGGTATACGGAAGTAGTTACAACTGAACTACTGTGTGCTCCACCCCAGTAAGCCCTACAAAGTATGCTACGAAGGTAGATTTTTCTCACTATTTATGTTGCCCAAGCCTTTGCCTGTGCTAAAAAGAAGGTTAGAAATGAATTATTGGTCTCTCTAGTTCATTTTGTCCTATGTAGGTGGTTTGGAAGGAGGTACAGTCTGACTCTCAGAATCCACATCTTTCCAACCTTAATCTGTCCAATAGAGGAGGTTGGATGTGTCCTATGAAGGAGACTTGGGAAAAGATAGCATCTGTCTCATAGAACCCTTGTTGTGCTAACCTTAATCTGTCCTATGTTTAAGGTCAAGAAAAAACATGTGTTCCTGCACCTCAGTCTGTCCTGTATAGGAAGGTTTAGGTAGCTCATGTCTGTGTATCAGAACCCATGTCATCCTATCCTTCATCTTTAAAGGAGGACAGAATGAGCTAGTGTGTTCCCCACCTCACTTTACCATACAGAGGAAGCATGTAAGATGCTGATTCTTTTTGCTGTGTTATAATATTTTACTGCTACCTGCTGCATTGAAAAATTTTTTGCCTTTTATTTCTTTATCTAGCAAACAGAACAAGCCTGATCAAGACCTATAGACTTTATCATTTTCTATATCAAACTACTATGTAAACATATAAGAAATTATAAGGAATAGATAAATAAATTATTTTTTAAACCCGTTTCTTCAGTTGTTCTTACATATATATGTATATGAGCGTAAACATACACACCCAAGAACAATGAAGCACATACACTTCTAAATACAAAAACACAATGCTATTAGTCCTTATCATGTTAGTTGCATGTATATGTTTTCAGGGCTGACCATTTGGTATCAGATAATCAATTGTTGTGCCCTTCCCTAGGGAACATTGCTATTCCTACTCTTAGCACACCTTACTTGCATATAGTTCTTTGTTTATGGTTGAAACCTCAAAGAGTTTCTCCCCCTTCAAGTTAGCATTTCTACTGGTATTCTCCTTGTCCAGGTCATGTTTAGGTCATGAATTTGAAAGAGAAGGGGGAGGGTTTAGGTTAGGAAATGGAAAGTGGAACTGACATAGTCCTATTCATCTCAAACAATTAAAATTTATTTTTAAGAAAATAGTTTATGCTGTTACCATTAAAAATATCTTTCCTAGCATGGAATGCCTTACATTATGTACCTTTAAAAATTTGCTATTCAGGTTTTTTTAATATGCTTGAAACTAAATTTTTTCTTCAAACATGAGATCTCTTTAAGGACACAGTGACATTTTCTTATCTTCATTATCATTCAGCCTAAAAATATATCTCTCAGTATTAAATATTAAATATTCTTTTTGGAGAGTTTAGTCCTTTGGAAAAGCAGAATTTACCAATGAGATCCCCCAACTTATCCACTAAATAACATTAACAGGATCAGACTGAATAGATTGCTCAATAAGAGTGCTTGCTTCTTTCCCAGAGGACATGAAGTCATTCCCAGCACCCATGTTGCATGACTCACAGCTGCTTGAAACTGCATCTTTCAGTGAACTAGTGCCCTTGTCTGGCCTCTGAAGGTGCCTACACATACATGAAATACACTCAAGCAGATACATACTTATATAAATAAGTAAAATGAACAAGAAAATAATCTTTAAAAAATATATTGACAGAAGAACCATCTTACCCTACAGGGAAATGCTATGAAGAATTCCCTGAAGTGTACTTAGGTCCTTATTTAACCATAAGCCTAAGCCTTTCTGAAGTACATTATTGGTAACCTTTTGTATATTCAGATCTTTTTGTATATTATCGCATATAATCTCTAATCTGACTGCAGATTCAATCAATTCCAATGATCTACAAACAATGTGCATTATAGAAATTTCAAATCCATTCAGAAATATGATAAAAATGCCTTCACCAGGATATTAACAGGTTCTGATCAGAACTTATAGAGAGGGTCCTTAGGGTTAACAATTATTAACTCCTAGAAAGGAGTTAGAAAGATTTTTTCCCTATACTTTTAGCTTCTCCTCCAGCCACCAAACTTTTAAAAATTTCCAACTGGACTCATAATGTTCGTTTGTTTGTTTCATGACAATGTTTTTCTGTAGCTTTGGAGCCTGTCCTGAAACTAGCTCTTAGGCTGGCCATCAGGCTGGCCTTGAATTCACAGAGCTGTGCTTGTCTCTGCCTCCAAGTGTTGGGATTAAAGGTGTGCACCATTACCACCTGGCTAGATTCATTACTCCTAAGTAAACCATACAAAGGAAATTCTTCTTAGGAAATCCTCCCAAAGCCCCTTAGGAAAGTTGACATATAAGTCTTTAAATAGTTACCTTCTAAATGTTTTGAGGATTTCAATTCTGGGGATGACTCTTAGGTAGCTAGACAAATATTAATAGGGTTAAAAGATATTGAGGATGGAACTCTTCCTTATAATCAGCAGCTTATGAAATAAGAAACCTCAATTTCAGGTCTTTGGTAAATGAATTTGATCTGAATCTGAATCTCTCTTTTACCCTTGGTGGAGACATGATTTTTCTATACCATTGAGAAAATTAAAATCACACTATCTTGTTTTGACTTTCTGGTATACAATAAAGATAAATCACTTTCTTCTTTAGGAACCATCAATTCAAATCAGTTTCTCAATCACTTTGGCAGGAAAATGTACATCAGGAAAGCTGTTTGTTTGAGTAACTTTGAGAAATAGTATAACACTTACTTAAAAAATATAGGTTGGTACAATTGTCCTTTTGTCCAATGTCAATTCTCACCCCTCCAATGCTTGCACTATAAAATTGCCTCTCTGACTACCGTTGACTCTCATCCCATGATAGTTTTTTCCTCTTTGAGAACTACCCATTTTTATCATCAGGTGTATCTTATTTTATTTCATAATAAATTCTGACTCTCTTCTCACCTGGATCCTTTCAACAAAGATCACATGTAACAAGGAGCAGAACTAGACCAAAGGGAGATCTCAGTAACATAATGGATAACTTTTTCTTAAACCACATCCTGGGATAGGAAAAAGGAGTTAGCATGGAAATTTAAATTCATTTTTAAGGTTATTATAATTTAATGTTTATATTTTGTATATATTTCTTATCAATTATCATTTTTGTGTAAAAGTATAACCTGACTTCCTTTCAAGTTCACTGTAGTGGACATTGTGTTTGAACATAAACCTTTTCATTCCCAAGGTCTCTGTGCTTTGCTGTCTCTGTTCTATATAGCTTACTCACTCAATTATTGAAATCAGGGCACTGAATGACATTCCTAAGAGTGCCAATGACAATCACCTTGGAACAGAAAGTCCAACCATGTTTTTTTTTTCTCTAGATAAACAATATTAACATCTGTCAAAGACAAAGAGGCAGGTGATTCATGAAAAAGCATCAAGCAACTGTAAGGAACCTCTTGAGAACTAAACATGCAATGTATAAAAAGATAGTTATTGATGGCTCATTCAAAATACATAAATGCAGATACACTGTGGCAGAGAACAAGTAGGTCAGGGATAGGACAAGCTGGATGTTTCCTGTATTACTTAGAAACATGTTCAAAAATTATAAAAAGAAAATGAACAAATATGGTGTGTGAACATGCTTCCAGGCGTGAAGTCTCCCACTTGAAATGAAAATAGGAAAGAGCCACCAAGGAGCACATAAGCCAATCCTCAATATTTTTGTTTATCTGCTAATATGTACATGAAGAGCAAGATCAATATTTCTTCAGGCCCTTAATGTGAAGCATGTGGCTGCATTAATGAGCATGAACTGATGATGCAAAATCAATAGCTCAATCTATCCTTAACTGACTGTACTGAAGCTGTGGAAAGCTTTCTTTTGTTGTACCTATGAAAATCAGCCTGTATACCTTGTTAAATGTGTGGATCAGAACCAATCAGACTACTTTTTACAGTCAGTTTTGCTGAATCTCTCACCTGGAAACCTGGTCTGGATGGGACTAATTAAGCCCAGCTGCAGCATGACACCTGACAAAGATGCTTACTTTGAGTTTGCCCTTGAGTTGAGCCTTACCACAAGGAAAATTTATATTCTGGCCTTCTTTGGAAACAAGAGTGGTATAGAAAAATGGGAGACTTGGTGAAAAAGAAAAGGGAACAAAAATAGATAAATACACGTGACAAAAGATAACCTGTGTGGGTATTCTGGGAAGCTGAAGTCCAGTGGAATTCATTAAAAAAAATAAACAATTAATTTGGGAGTCATTTAAAAGAACAGTTAATGACAAGACCAAGGTAGATATTTCTTGGAGGAAATATTACATGATATAATCATATGTAGAATGATGCTGTATAACTTGTACATATGAAAGTATTGTATTTTAAAATAATATATTTTATATATAATTATGTATGTATATATGCACCTTTCCCACATGATTATAACTTTATTTGAAAAATTATAAATTAATTTATTAAACTTTATTATCTAAGAAAATAAAACAATTGTTTTGTCATTGTGAAAACTAGAACACTGTCTGGACTATAGTAAAGCTGCTTAGTTTACTATGTTATACTGTTATTTATATGAATGCCCACAGAATTGTTCCATAATTCAAAGAAATTGCTTTGCTGCTCTATATAGAAAAAAAAAACTCTCTTTTGATGTTCTGAACACTGAGTTATTGAACTCACTAGATGCCCACCCCCTTTTTTGCTATGGTTACTAAAATGCTTAATGTTTCTTTTAATCCTCATCAGAAAGAAAACGTCCATGATATCATGATGTTTGCTATGGAAGCTTATGTTTCATATGACAAATGTTTACCTGTACATTATTTATCTGAGAATGGTGATCTCACTAAAACCACTTGCATAAAATTTGAAACCACTTTGAGTTCTGTAGTCTAGGCTCAAACTTATTTCTGCTTCTATTGAAATCTATCAGCCCCCTTATTAGCAAAGTCATGAAATAATCTGGTTGTTTTGGAGTCTAAGTATAAAATGTGTTCATTTTTGTTCCTCCTTCAACCACAGCCATATGTAACTAAAAAATTAGAAAACTCCTAGCCATGGTGTTTAAAGCATGTAATCCCATTATTCTGAGAACTGAGACAGGAATACCTACCTAGAGATGCCCTATCTCACATAAGCAGGTAAATATATGATGATATGCTTAGTCTGTTTCAATAAATACTTAGATCGATATTGTGAACACCATTTTTCCTAGTAGACAGGTCATATTGCAATAAAATACATCATTAGTGTCTAAATCAATACTTAAAAAAACAATTTAAATTTCAAATTTACCTGTGACTGTGGATGAGAGCATTCAAAGCTAGGCCATCAGACCAGCTGGTGGTGAAGTTGATGACGTTAAGCTGTGGATAATTGTGCGTTGACTGTCGGACCCAGCTCAGAAGAATCTTTTCAGTGTTGGTTTGCTGCAATCCAGCCATGATAGTTTTCATAACATTTTTGACCTGTTTGTTAAAGAAATTTTCAATAAAAAGCACATACCCCCAAACAAGTACTCCTCACATTTTTAAAATAGTAATGCCTCTGGTTCTTTTTTTTTTTTTTTTTTTTTTTGGTTTTTCGAGACCGGGTTTTGACTCTGGTTCTTGAGGAAGGTTGTTTCCTAATTTTTTGAGACATCGCCACACTGACATCCAAAGGGGCTGTACCAGTTTGCACTCCCACCAGCAATGCAGGACTTTTCCCTTTACCCCAAACCTCTCCAGCATAAGTTGTCGTGAGTGTTTGTGATATTGGCCCATTCTAACAGGTCTAATATGGAATTTCAGAGTTGTTTTGATTCAAATTTTGCTGATGACTAAGGATGTTGATCATTTCCATAAGTGTCTTTTAGCCACTTTAGATTCCTCTGTTGAGAGTTCTCTGTTGAGGTCTGTACTCCATTTTTTATTGGATTATTACCACTTTTGATAATAATAATTACCCAAAGGATGCTCAACTATACTACAAGGACATGTGCTCAACTACGTTAATAGCAGAATTGTTTGTTTGTCTTAGCTATAATCTAGCAACAACCTAAATACCCCTCAACTGAAGAATGGATAAGGAAATGTGGTACATTTATACAATGGAGTACTACACAGGAGAAAAAAATAATGGCATCTTGAAATTTGCAGACAAATGGATGGATCTAGGAAACATCATATTGAGTGAGGTAACCCAGACCCAGAAAGACAATTATCATATGTACTCACTCATAAGTGGTTTTTAAACATAAAGCAAAGAAAACCAGCCTACAAATCACAGTTCCAGAGAACCTAGACAACAATGAGAACCCTAAGAGAGATGTACATGGATCTAATATACATGGGAAATAGAAACAAACAAGACCACCTGAGTAAATTTGGAGGATGGGGACTATGGGAGAGGGAGCAAGGAACTCAGGACCGCGAGGGGTGCACCCACACAGTGAGACCATGGGGATGTTCTATTGGGAACCACTAAGGCCAGCTGGCCTGGGTCTGAAAAAGCATGGGATAAAACTGGACTTGCTGAACATAGCGGACAATGAGGACTACTGAGAACTCAAGAACAATGGCAATGGGATTTTGATCCTACTGCATGTACTGGCTTTGGGGGAGCCTACACAGTTTGGATGCTCACCTTACTAGACCTGGATAGAGGTGGGTGGTCCTTGAACTTCCCACAGGTCAGGGAACCATGATTGCTCTTCGAGCTGATGAGGGAGGGAAACTTGATCATGGGAGGGGGAGGGAAATGGAAGGCGGTGGTGGGGAGGAGGCAGAAATCTTTAATAAATAAATAAATTAAATAATAAAAAAATAAATAAATAGAGATGTCAAGAAAAAAAAAGAAAAAGTAATTTTGTACTCTCACCTTCCAAAACTACAAGCTAAATAAACCTCTCTCTCTCTCTCTCTCTCTCTCTCTCTCTCGCTCTCTCAATAAGTACCCAGACTCAGGTGTTTTGTTTTCATAACAGAAAAGGACTATACCAGGGAAATGAAAGGCATGTTTGTCAAGGTGAGTCTTACCTGTTGATGGCCTGTTTTACTGGACAAATATGGAAATCTGTATGCTTATTATACTTATTCTCCAATTGACAGTACTATTAAATTGAAACACAAACATATGTGTGTATGTCTGTTTGTGTGTGTGTGTGTGTGTGTGTGAGAGAGAGAGAGAGAGAGAGAGAGAGAGAGAGAGAGAGAGATTATAAGCAATACACTTCATTGAATCAGCATTAACTCTAATTGAAATTGGTTAGGAATCAATTCGGTGTGATTGTTGTCTGAGAAATATGTTCAATATCATCTTTAGAGTCTAGCATACTAAAATACTGTTATGAGACTTGCTCTTTTTATAACTTTCAATAGACTTAAAAAGACAGGGTATAAAATATTAGACTTATTTTTAGTCAATAGTAAGATAAATCACTAGTGTTTACAAATAGAAAAGCAGTTTTAGTAAGAAAATGTTTGCTTATAATAACAAAAATCCCTTCAGAATGATGTAATTATATATATTGCATATGTTTTACACACACATATGCAATAATTGAATAAAAAGAGGGTAACAATTTTGGAGTTGAGGAAACACAGTAGGGGCTGGATGGAGCAAAATGAAACTAAAAGTTAAGTCATTCTATAATTTAAGGACAATATTTTTCTTTATAATGCATATTATTTTTTCCTTTCTATTAGATTACTATATGAAATTCAGCAAGTTACCTATCCATTTAATCACCAGATTATTTATCTCCAGAAAGAAGATTGTTTTCACAACATTCCAAAATACAGTGAACTAAAAATACCCTAGATCCATTTTGTAACTTAAAAGATAATGCCTATTATACTAACTAACTGCACCAACTAGCTTTATATCTGGGAAGAGAGAACCTCAATTCAGAAATTGCCTTCCTACGATCAGGTTACTGGCAAGCCCTTAAGACATTTTTCTTTTAAAAAAAAATAGTGATTTATTTGGGTGGGCTCATGCTGTTGTAGGTGGGACTATCCCTGGTCTTGTGGTCCTGGGTTCTGTAAGAAAGCAGACTGTTCAAATAGTACAAGCCACTGAGTTGCATGCTTCTATGCCCCTGTCATCAGCTCCTGCCTCTAGTTCCTTTCCATGTTTGAGTTTCTGTCCTGACTTCCTCCAATAATAAACAGTGATGTGAAAGTGTAAGCCAAATAAACTGTTTCTGCCCCATAAAGCTTTAGCCATGGTGTTTCACAACAGCAATAATAACTCACAGACACTGACTGGACTGAAAATGTTTACCTGTTGAAATTTTTAAAAATCGACAAGTTAACAATATGTAAAAGAGGAATATGCGTGCCTAACAGCTATAGATGCATGCTTTATTTTCCTTTTATCAATTGCTTTCAGCACAATTGTTTCCTAGTCTTGAATAGTTACAAATATTATTTAGAAATTTATTGAATTTCAAACTTTCATTCCCCTAAGTAGTCTGATAAAAATGCACATTCTAAACATTTTTATAAATTTTAAGAATGAAGTGATACTTCATTTCAGGTTTTTTAATCTACAGAATCATTTAAGTGACTATTCTTTTTCTTTTAAAAGCTAAAAATGGATCCATTATTAGATACTTGCAAGAGTAGGTAAGTAAATATGATTAATGCTTACCTACATAGTTTTCCTTTGTGTAAACCTAAGGTATGTGTGCACAAAAATGTGATGTGACAATATATATGCAATCATTATGCATCAATGTGAAATATAAATATATTTTGGGTTGGATTTTTTATCTATGAAGAGATTAACATATATTTGCCTTTGCAGTAAATACATATTTTAACAACTCATATTAGTTGTCTTTTTATGAACTGTTGAATGTAAATTATGGGGTATAATATAAAATCTGATTTTAAAACACTTATAAAGTTAGAGATGATATTTGAAACATGGTGATAGTTTGAATGTATGAAATCTGTGTAGATGTGTGGCACAATCTGCTGATAACTCTCTCTATCTCTTAGAGCTGGATTCTCCACAATTTTGTCACTCATCTCTGACCTACTACCTATTTACCTAGTTACTCTATAGATAAGTAGGTCAAATAATCATATACAATATATAATCTTTCACAGCATATTCTAATATTATGACATTCATGACCCCCAGGTACAACCATTTGTAGATGTATGCTTTGTGTACTTTGTTGAAGCAGAGTTGAAATAAGTCATTAATGGCATATTGGTGATGATGGATTTTCTCTGATCAGGCAAGCCTCCAATGATGAATGGAATTCATTTGCAAAATGCTTGACCAGACTGTCCTCTATGTGTATAATGTTTAAGGACAAAACAATATTCAATCCAAAATGCTTTTAGCATCATTGTGTGTCTAATTCAGCTTATCAGGCTCAGCCTCATTGGCATCGCTTCTACTAGAGCAAAATATTACTGAGAGAAAAAGAAAGAGTAATATGTATGTATAATTATTGTTTCTCCCTTTCCTACATAAAAATTGTTGCCAGGAAATCATTAAGATGGCTAGAAAGATGAACTGGGAATCAGAAAATAATCTTTTCTTCAAGACTCACAGTGCTTATGAAAGTATCAACTGAAACAAATATGTAAATATTTGTTAATTGGAATGCAATCATGACTAAGAAAGGAAGGGTAGATGCGTAGATGATGGCTTGGGCACAATTTTAGCCTGTGAAAGATTCTGAATTCCATCTTTAACAGTGAAAAAAGGCAATGGCAAAAGTGACAGTGTTACCTAGCTAGGTAAACAACGTATAATGTACAGAAAGCTGTACCAGCAAAGATTCCCCTTCGAGGAACAGTTTGTTACTCAGCTGTTATCACACAGACTCCTGCTGTTAGTCTCCTGGGCAGCTACCTGAATTTCAGAGCCCTGTCACCAACGGTCACAGCTTTTCTGCTGTCACACATCTCCATTGCTGATAAAATGGAACAGAATAAACTATCAGCCATCTGAACTTCAGTTAGGTCACTGTTGGCCAGATTCACCATGGTGTTAAATAAAGCCACTTAGATTCTCTGTCACCATGAGGCTATAGCTCCTTTTCTTTCAACTCCTGCCACCACTGTTCTCAGTCTCCAGAGCATGAATTAATAAACATGTGTCCAGCACAGGTTTGCCCACTTAAACTACTTCCCTAAATGTATCCCTCTTGAGAATCAGGCAATGAAGAGATGTGTCATCCTGATGAGGAACAGGGCAAGAACTAATTTGCACAGTTTGGCAGGACTTTGCAGAAAGGACTTTCAGCAGCAGAAAACATGGCACTCTCTGGTAATTGGATGTTGAAGTAATATTAAAAATAAATATACCAATGTGAATAACACTTAGAATTAAGAATTATCCTTAGCTTAGCCATCAGAGGTAGGTACCTGATTTAATATCACATGAGCACATATTATATATCCTTTAATTTATTATAAAGTCAAGTTCTTATTATGTAACACTACCTGGCCTTGATCTCATAACTCTCCATTGTCAGCCTTCTGACAACAGGGATTATAGGAGAGCACCACCATGGTCAGATGACATCAGAATTTTTTTCAAAGCCACTTATTTCAGAATGTATATATTCAGTTTCTTTTCAGGATAAGAGTTGTATATGAAGTGGAGACTAGAAAGGTGATGATGGAGAAGTAAGTTTGACATTCACAAGTTTCACAAGTCCAACATTATTTATAGCAGTATTAAAAACATAATACATGGCGTTGGAAGAAAATATTTACATATATGCATTTGCTTTAATGCTATTCACAATTGAATAAATCTATAAAATATATTATATTGACCAGAGTCTGCTTTTATTTTTTCTGAGATATTGAAACTTCACTATTTAGTATAAAAACACATATATGATCTTGGTGAGAGAATCTTTTGGGATTCAAGGATGAATGAAGAGTATTGAGCAAGGGAATTTTTAAGGATTGTTAAGTGGTTTTAAGAAAATGTGTCAGCATGCTAGGAGAGGTGATGTAAGTAGGAAGAGAATGCAAGAGTCTGTATACTTGCGTTCACAAAGCTAAGGTACTTTAAGTACACAATTGGAAAGTAGATGCACTGTATAATTATGTCTTAAATAAGGAAAACAGTAAATAAGGGAATTTCTTTTAGTATTTCTGGGTGTAAAAATCCTTCTCCCCATAACAACACCTCCCCTCCATGGTGCAGGGGAATTGTCTGTATCCTGTCAATCATGTTTTAAATAAATGCTGATTGGCCAGGTAGGAAGTATAGGTGGGACAACCAGACAGGAAGTAAAGGTGGAACAATGAGAACGGGAGAATGCTGGGAAGGAGGAAGCCCATTCCTCCACAGTCCTGCCCAGACCACAGAAGAAGCAAGATGTGACCTATCCCACCGAAAAAGGTACTGAGCCATGTGGCTATCATAGATAAGAATAATGGGTTAATATAAGTTATAAGAGCTACTCTGAGGCCTGAGCTAGTGGGCCAATAAGTTTATATCTAATGTAGACTCTCTGTGTGAATTTCTTTGGGGCTAACCAACTGTGGGAACTGGGCAGGACAGAAACCCCCACAAGCAGTCCCTCATGTTATGCCTCCCAAAGAATAAACATCAGAAAGCACAATGTTGACATTCTATCTTGGAGTGAGTGGAAAAGGAGTTGCAAGGGCACTAGAGGAGACGAGATTTGATGGAATCCTGTGGAAAACCAACTCAATGATGAACACAAGTTCACAAGCCTTTTGGAGATCTCTGAATCCCTGTGTTGTCCTCCTTGCTTTGTCACAGCTGGTGGCCATAATGCCCAGCATCATCTACAGACTGGGTGCCCTCAGAAGCTCTTACTAGGGTCATCAGAGAAATGTGTTCAAAACTATTACAGTCATTCTACTGGCACTTCTGGTGTCTTTTGTGGTCCTGTGTGCCTTATTTCATTTTTTAAATGTTTCAGCTTAATTCTACAAACAATTGATTGCATGGAAATGTTTCCTCCTTGAAGATATTTTGAAAGATACTGAGCAGCATAATGAAATCATTGGTGGCAGGCAGGGTATGTTGACACATAGCTGATTTTATTGAAACCATTTCTATATGAAAATGGCTAGAAACTAGCCAGCTTTGTATCATGTTAAAAGTTATATTTGTTTTCTGTTCTTTTAATACTGCTGTAAAATGTAGTTGAGCCCAGCCAAAATAAAAATATATCAGGACAATGGAATTATCAGTATGGCTGTTCAACTGAGGAAGTACATGGCTGGTCCCTCCACTTTACATCAGACTAAGTAATATTTACAATTCTAAATAAAATTCAACTCAAGTAAATGGAATAATCATGGCCAAATATTATACCCAATGAAAGAATCTTCACAGAAAAGAACACATATCAGACAAGACCTCCTGAGAAAATTATGAGGGGGGAGAGAAGGGAGGGTGGGGGACATGGAGGGGAGGGAGGAGGCAAACATGAGGGAATGGGATGTTCAAGAGAAGGGAAGAACAGAGAAGCAGATAAAGGAAAGTGATATCCTGATTGAGGGAGCCATTAAAGAGCTATTAAGAAACAGCACTAAGGAAAATCCCAGGAATTCTCAAGGATGACTCCAATTAAGACTCTAAGCAACAGTGGAGAAGATACCTAAATTGGCCTTCCCCTGTAATCAGACTGATGACTACCTTAATTGTCATCATAGAATTTCAATGATCAACTGATGGAAGCAGATACAGAGATCTACAGGGAAGTACTGGACCGAGATACCTGAGACCAGTCCAAGAGAGGGAGGAGTGATAATATGAGAAAAGGAGTTAAGACCATGATGCTGATACCCACAGACACTGCTGACCTGAGCTAGTGAGAACTCACTGACTCTGGACTGATAGTGGGCACATCTGTATATAAATAAAATTTAGACCTGCTGAATGTGGGGGGCATTTATGAGGCTTGGACAGTGTGTGAGGCCAATAGCAGTGGGACCAGGATGTATCTCTAGTGCTTAAACTGATATCTCGGAGCCCATTCTTTTTGGAGTGATATCTTGCTCAACCTAGATGTAGTGGGGAGGACCTTGGGTTTGCCTGGAAGTGAAATGTCAGACTTTGTCGACTCCCCATGGGAAACCTTAACCATTCTGAGGAGTGGATGGGGGAAATGGTGTAGAGGGAAGGTGGAGGAGGCAGGAGCAGGGGAGGCAGAGGGAATGGGGATAGCTATGCAAAATGAGAAAAGATTGTATTAAAAAATTTCTAATAAAAATAGAAGATCCCATTGGAGCAGTATATCCCCAAACCAAAAATATATACAAAGAAATGCTTTAGTCATTTTCCAAGACTAGAGTAGTAGCTCTGACAGATTTTAAATGCACAGAAATTTCCCCTGGAGGTAGTATAAAAGTGCTAAAATTGGTCTGTTGTGATGGTTACACATCTCTGTAAATAACCTAAAATTTTCGTTTGACTAGAGAAAAACATTCGTTCCTACAGATACTTTGAGAAGCTACTGAACAGATGAATTAAGCCTGATTGAAGAACACTGAATTTTACACAAAGAATTAGTAATTTATGGTTAAAAATATATCTTAGAAAAAAGAAAAGGCAGGCATATCTCAACTATCTCCAAATATGTAAACTCTTTAAAGATGCTAAGCAATCCTTGTCATTTTTACTTACAGTTGAAAATAAGTATACACCACTATTTTAACAGCAGCTATTTTCTCATCTAATCCTGATAGGAAATGAAAACATGTTCATGCATTTCCCTTTTGAGAGAAAAGGAATTATTATGACATTATATCCAATAGTGTTAAGTTAGTAAATAGGTACGTTTAAATTTAAGCTCATGTTGTAATGA
>NW_024544333.1:0-10000 GCF_018167655.1 Microtus oregoni | reverse complement strand
TATGGAACTACATACCTCGACACCAACCCCGGCACACAATTCTCCACCTACAATCTGCTCTGCCTGAAAGATATGGTGGCACAGAACAAGGGCAAGTGGCCAATCAACTTTTGCTTTAACTTGTCCACAATAAGAGAAGAAGGCCATGTCCTACACTACCTGTATGACCAGGAACCAGAGACTGAATTGCCCAGAGACTTATGGTAGAACCAAACGCAAGTGGCAAAAAAAAGTCATGAAATGATTCCTAATGACGTTCTTCTATAGTAATAGATTTGTGCCTCTTCTTATAGTTATCAAAGAGGCTTCCTCCAGCAACTCATGGCAACAGAGCCTCACAGCCAGATATGTGGATAGAGCGTCTAAATTGGAAATCTCAATTGGATAATGGATGAGTGAAAATAGGAGCAGGAAATACTGTGTAGGAGTGATAGGAAATGTAAGACACCAGGAGAACATGTCCCACCAAATCAGCTAAGCAGGAGTCACATGGGCTCACAGAGACTGAAGGGGCACGCATGGGGCCTGCATGGATCTGCACTAGGTCCTTTGTGTATGTTGTGGCTCTTTGTTTGCTACCCTTGTGAGAATCCTAAAAGTGGATATGGGCAGATCTCTGACTCTTTATCCTGTGCTTGGGACACTTTTCTTCATAGCGAGTTGACTTTCCAGTCTCAAAATGAGGAGTTTTGCCTTGTCTTATTGTATCTTCTGTTGTCCTGTCTGGAAGTCATCTCTTGGAGATCCCCTCCTTTCTGCAGAGGAAGCAGAGAGGGAGTGGATCTGGGTGAATGGGAAGGTGCTGGAGGTGGAGCTAGAAGTGGAGGGAGGGGAAACTGTGGTTGGGATATATTGTACGAAAGAAGAAACTAGTTTTAAAAAATCAAGTTGAGGAATAAAAATTAGAGCAAATCATCAAAAAGAGAGGAGGAATGGGTAAAAGTGAGTGATATTCTTATAATAAATACTAGGATGTATGTGTGTGTGTGTATATGTGAGTATGATCGATGAGAATAATTCTATGACTGAATACACTAATTCATTTTGTCATGCATTTTTATTCTAGGCAATGGAGGAGAGATGGTGAAACTTTCCATTATTTATGTTTTTAACTCTTTTACAGTTTTAACTTGGAAGTTAAAGTTACAGTTCATTCAGTAAGGAAAGTGACAGTTTACAAATAAAATGTTTATGCATTTTGGGCCAGCAATGACATGGATGTTTCATAGCTGCAAACCCTAATGACAACTAATCCATACCACTTAGCCAACAGAAAATAAAAAAAAATTCTCAGAGTATGTTTTCAAGATATGTGGCTTTCTCAGATCTTTTCTGCAATTCACATTTATTTGCAGGTGTAGATACTTGTATTCCTTAGTTTTTCTGTATAATACCCGAATAAAAGATACAAATTATGAAGGGAAAAGAAATAAACACAAACTATTTTGTCGCTCTTCAGTCTTGCTATTTGAATGGGGCTATTCCAAAATTACTACAAAGTAAATTTTATAAAATAATTGCACCCAAAAATGAACACATTTTAAAAGAGAATATTTAATGTCATTTTAAAAGTTTGAGTATACATTCAGAATCTTGACACTCTTAAACAGTGACTAATGGCTTACAACCTACCATGGATTGGATTTTATTAGATAAATGACTATTCTAGTAGCTACCTTTTATGAGTATACTTTCATCATTTATTTGTATTTCACATCCATATATTTATTTATCACGAATAGTAAATAACCTACTAAGTTTCTTCCACCATACTAATGATCCAGGTTTCCTTTATAAACATCCTAAGAGTTTTATAAATTATTAACATGTAGTTAAACATACTTATCTATAGTTAAGTGAATTTGTCTCAAGGATTTACATAATCCTTCTAAATACAATGCATTTAAATCTGAAACTAGAGAAAATTCAATATGGCTTCACTGCCTTGCAGTATTGTGCTTTTCTAAAAAAAATTAAGATTTAAACTATTTAAAATTTCAAGAACTATGACATAAATCACCGCTCTCTTCTTCCACTGAGACATGCATGTAATGTATATTTTATAATTGAATGATGAATAGTCTATATATATATATATATATATATATATATATATATATATATAAAATAAAAGGGAAAAATACTGTGATTGTATACCTGTCCATGAAACCAAGTTTTCCTCAATCCCTGCTTTGTTTGTATCATTTTAATATTGACTTATGACAATTTTTGTTAATTTATTTTGTATGCATGTACAATGTATGTGTAGAAGACAAGTTTTAACAGATTGTCTTCTCCTTCAACCATGTGGATCCTGTGGATCAAATTTAGGTCACTGATCTTGGCAACAAACAACCTTTACCCCGTGAGCCATTTTACTGTTCTCTTTCCCTATTTCCAATGGTTTAAATTTTATGAAGTCATTCATTCTATAACTTTTACCAGCTATTATATACCACATATATGGACTAAGATATGTTAAAATAATAGTGGCTTCAAACAAATGAAATGACTTTCTATAATTTAAACATTTTGATCTCAGTGTTGTAACATAGGACAATACTTTAATGAAGCTATGTTTTCATATATTGCTTACATCATATTTAACAATGAATAGGATTTTTTGTCTGTTTGTTTTAAGTCCTATAACCTTGAGCAAACATAAACACCTGAAAGGATGATATATGTTAAAACAAACATTCAGTCAATTGTGGTGTATGCCTTTAAACCCAGTACTAAAGGGGCAGAGGCAGGCAGATCTCTGAGATTGAGGCCAGCCTGGTCTACAGAGGGAGTTCTAAGACTGCCTGGACTGCTACACAGAGCAACATTGTCTCAACAAAACAAACCAGCAATTTAAAAGAAACAAATCAAGATGAAAGTATCAATTCAGGAAGCCTAGGAGACTACAAAATGTAATCTACACTTTTTGGCAAAGTAGGTATTATAACTAAACATAATTAAGTTTATTTTATAGTTTGACACTAGAGAGTAACACTTGAGAAAGCACATATTTTCCTCATTAATGATTTTACATTACAGAATAAAGTAAAATGTATATAATTTTCCATGCAGTATTACTTAAATTGAATTCTTTTATGCAATATACATTTCATATGTGTTAATATATTATGTTACTTTTCTAAAAGCAAGCATATATAACCTTTCCTTTCCAAGCCTTGCAATTTTGGCCATACAATTTTAAAAAGCATTATTAACATTAAGTTTAATAAAATCTAAAATTTGTAATGCTATTTGTAAGTGTATAAGTATTATTACACAAAACCTTCATATGAAAGTATCACTGATAAACAAGTACCTCAGGTTAGGTATAAATATACTTGAAAAAGTTGTCTTCCTCTCACTGCAAAAGTTAAAGTCTAAGTTATTTAGTAAGACTAGCAAACTCATATTATCTAATTCTTCAAATTCTTTTAAATTAAAGCATTCTTCAGCTTAAGAGTAACAATATTACAATGCATTGGACTATGAATTTAAAATTGAGATATGTATTTGTTGTGCATTGTTCTGTTTTACAAAAGAATATTTTGGAATATTTCACAGATGATGATGATGATGTGGATACAAATCATTGAAGCATTTGACAAATAGACAACAGTTAGTATTTTCACAGAGCTAACAGTACTGGTTTCTTCCGGAATATGGGAAATCAGCATTTCTAATGAGCAAGTCTTTTGAAGACCTATTATGAGGTTTGAAAATAATGACATCTTGAAATTTGGAGGTAAATAGACAGATCTAGAGAACATCATATTGAGTGAGGTAACCCAGATCCAGAAAGACAAATATCATATATACTCACTCAAAAGTCCTTTAGACAGAAAACAAAGAAAATTAACCTACATTTCACAATTCCAGTGAACCTAGACAACAATGGGGACTCTAAGAGAGATGTACATGGATATAATCTACATGGGAAGTAGAAAAAGACAAGATTTCCTGAGTAAACTGGGAGTACAGGGACCCTGAAAGACCCTGGGAGAGGGTTGAAGGGGAGGAGAGAAGAAGGGAGGGGAGGGGAGAAAAATGTATTGCTCAATAAATTCAATTAAAAAAAGAAAATGTACAATTCAGTGTGAGCCTCTTTGTAACATTGTCTACAAGTTAAATGTTGGATTTTCTAATATATAACCTCTTGTCTCTCTGTTTCCCTACATGTTTCAGAATGTACACCCCCCACAATAGCTTCATTTCTGTCTTATGTTATATTCTTGTATGTATTCCAAGTAGAAGAATGTATTGTGATAGTTTCCTTTCTTGAATTTTGTTGTTGTTGTTGTTGTTACTGTTGCTGCTGCTGTTCCTATCATCCTTTCTTGTCACCCCCTTCCTCTAGGATTTCTCTGTGTGTCCCGGACTATCCTGGAACTTGCTCTGTAGATGAGATTGGAACTCAGAGATACAACTGCCTCTGTCCTGAATGCTGGAATAGTAGGCATGTGCCACCACCTCCTGGCTCCCTTCCTCCATTTTATATATAATTTCCCCTAATAATATCACTTATATTTTCATATGTACAGATAATATAAAGACTGATGATTGTATACACAGAGAGATCAACAGGTAGGTAGGTAGGTAGATGGATAGATAGATAGATAGATAGATAGATAGAGGCATTGTGTGTATGACAGAAAACTTGTAATGTTTGTTTTTCACTTATTTGCTTAGTATAATAATTTCCAATTCCACTCATTTCCATGAATATGATATATATTCATTCCTCTGAATAGCTGAACAAAACCCTCAGTGTGCATAGAAAAAAAAAGAAAATGTAGTCATAGAAATAATACCTTTCTAAAAAAAATCTTAACTATAAAATTTGGAAATGCCAGGGAGATGACAGAGCACAGTTGGTTGGTGGCCTGAAGAAAATGTTCAAATTATGGTTTATAAAGAAGTCACATCAAAACATATTACTTTATAACATGACTAAAATTAATTTTAAGAAGTATGAAAGGGGGGATTTTGTATGGATGGAAAAATGCAGATTCCAGAAGCTAAGGATTATTAAGTTAAAACGTCAGTGTCAGGTGTAGGCTATTTCTCTGTGTGCTGTTTGTGAAGCAATTCCCATTAGGCCCCCACAAACTACAAGATATAGCTAGTTACATTGGATACCCAGCAGAGTTTTATGGTAAGAGCCTGTTTCTAAAGACACAACACACTTTTATCGTTGAACATACAGATATCATGCTGGAGCTGAGATGGAAACTTCCTCCCTGCTGGCTCATTTCCACAGTGCCCAAAGATGCTATGCAGGCAGCTGCGGGAGAAAAGCGACCAATGATCCTTGCAGCTGTGTTCTCTCCATGCTATAAATCCAGTTCCCAGACTAGCTGTAGCCACTTGTTGAAAGGTGGCAGGAGTGTTATTTATCAGACACCCACTTTGAAGAAGGGAAGTCACCCTTGGTATTATTGGACCTGGTCACATGCCCTGGCCAGCAAGGCCATATAACCAACTTTGTTTTGCCAAATGGTCATGTTATCAAACTGCCTTGTAAATATTTAAGTTTGTGCTGAAAGACCGGTTCTCCTCTCAGCATTTCTCAGAGAAGCTTGTCTTGTTTGCAGTTTGTAGCAGTTAATGCAAGAGATTCACAACTGACAAAGTGCTAAGAATAATTGATTTTGATTTTAGCCCTAAATATCAACCTGTCCAAGCATCATGGAATATATTGAACAAGATATTGAAGGAGTGTAAGATTTAAATGTTAGGGAGGAGCACAGTCTTCAGGACATGGCATAGCTATAGCACAACACTTGTGGTTTTCTTCACAGTGCCAGCATTAGAGGCTTCTACCTACATGGCTGGCGTTTATGTGCACATTGGCAATCCAAACTCAGGTGCTCATTTATGTGCCACAAGCCTTTTACACATTTAGGAGTCTTCCAACCACAGAAAATTTAAACTACACATTAAATAATCTTATCTGAGAGAAAAAAGGCCGAAAATACCATAGAACTGCCTTCTAAGTTCTCCTAAAACAGTGCTCACACACAAAAAAAATAGTTTTGAAGTGATAGAATTGATACGAGAAAAATGTTCCCTCTCATTGGAAATTTGTTCTCTACCCCTTAAAAAAGCCACAAACAAATAGAGGCTCTAGATAATTTTGTAAAATCTAGACCTGGTGAGATAACAAAGTGATTTCATAGTGTCACCCTATTCCGCGGGAATTTGGAATTTGTACTATCCTTTCTTTGTTTCTCAGTACCATAGCCAGCCCAACTTTATTACAAAAAAATAGGCAGGCATGGGAGCAGAGAAAAATGTAAAGCTCAATAAAAATCAATAAAAAAAGAAAGAAAGAAAAACAAATTAGCTTTGCTCTCAGCAAATATTGTAATGATGGTATCACTGGACTTAGAAGTGATTTCTTCCCAATACATGGTTTTTCTAAACTAAACCAGTGATAGCAGAGATAATGTCATGATAAAACCACTGCCACATAAAAATAAAATCAGACCATAAAGTGGTGTGCATGTTCTATGAAGACAAGATATGAGCAGAATTCAAGTGGGGATAAAAGAACAGGAATGAGCTGCTGCCCCTCCTCAATACCACTTAAAGTTTTCCCTTTCTTCCCGTTTCTTCCTTCAGAACACCTGTGTCTCTATTCTCATCTTCAGATCTCTTTCACTCTGGCCACACCTCCTTCAGTACTAGTATCTGTGGTAAGGCCAGGTTATGCTTTGTAAATAAGACCTGAAAATGACGCCATCAGTTGACATGCCAATGTCAATGCAGGATCAAAAGCTACAGGCAATATACTGGCTGCAGTGTTGTTTTGAAAGAAAATGTCTCCCATAGAGAGGGGCACTATTAAAAGGTGTGCTTTTGTAGAGAGGATGTAGCCTTGGTGGGGGAAGTGTGTCATTCAGAACGCAGGCTTTGGGGTCTCATACATGGTCAAGCCACACCCAAGGAGACAGTTCACATCCTGTTGCCTTTTAGATCATGATGTAGAAATCCCCAGCACCACATCTGGTCTGCCTGCATTCCACCATACTCCCAGACATGATGCTCCCTTCTATGATGGTAATGGACTAAACCTCTGAAACTGTAACGTGCATCTCAAATAAATGTTTTCCTTTATAAGAGTTGTCATGGTCATGATGTCTCTTCACAACAATAGAAACTTTAACTAATACAGCTACTGAGAGAGGAAAAATTAGTCTTCTTCGGGGACAAACTACCTGGTAAGTTATCCAATCCCCCCACATCCTCTCTCTCTCTCTCTCTCTCTCTCTCTCTCTCTCTCTCTCTCTCTCTGTGTGTGTGTGTGTGTGTGTGTGTATTTGTGTGTGTATCTGTGCATTTGTAATAATAATATTTTAAAAAAATAGAAGGACGTGGATTTGAGAGGAAGTGGGGGACGCAGAAGGAATTGAAGGATGGAAAAAAAGGGAGGAATGATGTAAATATATTATTCACCTATGAAATGGTCAGTAAATAATTTTTTTTAAACGAAGTTATAGAAAAAGAGGAAACAAGAACTGGTTTAGCTTGAAGCATTAGAAATGACCATGACTCTCTAACCTTTTTCTGCCCCAGGGGGATGTGTATGTTGTTACCTGGTTGATATTGTAAAGATAAACCATCTCTGCTTCCTGTCAGCACATGGAAGTAGCATGGTCTCAAAAGAGAATGACTTCCTTATTTGCTCAGCAATGCGAGACAATGGACAACATAAGGATTTTTAGTATCGGTTTCAAGACTCACCCAGAACAACAGAGTAAGAACAACTAGGATGTTTCATACACTGTATGCTGCCCTGTTTACACCCAAACCCACCTAACCTGTTATTTTCTTTCTATGAGATAAGTCCACTGCCTGTGATTTTATATAGCCTCCTCCCCACAAACACAACACATATTCATGTTGGCAATTATCCAATCAACAACACTGGAAGGATATTAATGAGGTGGTTAGAGAAGATTCAAGTCACCAGGTCATTGTTTGAGAATATATATATATATATATATATATATATATATATATATATATTCATATTGTGTTGCACATCTATCTCATGGTACTCTACTAAAGCTACACCTTTCATCAAGTTAGCAATTTTCTTTTATAGTTCAGAGAAAGTAAGTGTTTTTATTCAACTAGCCACTTAATGCATCACTATCCATGGTTAAGTCCTTCAATGGTGCCCGTTTATGGAACTAATCCTCAGTTATAGTCTTTTGAACTTTGGGTTTGGATGTGTTCTACTTTGAGTTTCTATTGCTGTAATGAAACACCATAACCAAAAACAAGTTGGGGAGGAAAGAGTTTACTAGGCTTACACTTCAGCATTGCTGTTCATCAATGAAAGAAGTCAGGACAGGAACTCAAACAGAGCAGGATCCTGGTAGGCATGAGCTAATGCAGAGGACATCATGGGAAGCTGCTTACTGGCTTGCTTCCCATGGCTTGTTCAGCCTGCCTTCTTATATGACCCAGAATCACCAGCTCAGAAATAGCCCCACCCACAGTATGCTGGGTGCTCCCCCATTCATTGATCATTAAATGAGAAAATGCCTTACAGCTGGATTTTACAGAAGGAGGCATTTCCTCAGCTGAGACTCCTTCCTCTCTGTGAATTCTAGCTTTTTTCAAGTTGACACACACAAAAATATCCAGTCAGTACAGAATGTGTCTTCTGTTTCAGGACAGTAATTACTGCATTTGGCTTCACAAGATAACTTAGACTTTTATGATCATTATGCTAGTGGTTCTCACAACAGACTATAGATTAAAGGTTTTCTTAATTGTTTTTCTAACTATAAATAGCACCAGATATATCTATTGGTCTCTGGACATTCTAGAGCATTAAAGAATAACATTACTGATAATGGCAAAGATAGAACTTTCTTAATGCCTGGAGGACAGCACAGATTTGAGCTCGGAATAATTAAACAAAATTATTAAACTGTTGTGTTTTTATACTCAACTTTATAAGGAGAATTTATAGAAAGTGAATGCTATTTTGTATATCTGTCTACTATGCTTTGGAGCATGAGGAGAAATGAAATAACTATTCTAAATATTCAAAGTATTTATATTATTCTTATACTTCGTTTAACATTAAATATGTTACTATTAAAATGATTATTCTATTACTTTAAATAAAATCTATTATGATTAAGATTTATTTATAGACTTAGAAGATTTCTATAATACTGTGTTTTTGTTATTTGTTTGAATTCTCTTCAGCAAAACAGCAGTTTTTTTAGATACTCTTTCAATAGATTTTATCTATATTCATTCCAGTATTTACTTTTGAAAGAACTTCTCTTTTTACCTAATATGCTAGAAAAATTGTTATTTCCATTAGGTCATTTTAGTCTAATATCAGAAAAACCGAAAATTTGAAGCTGGAAAGCAATCATGTTTGTAAAGTTTCAATAAGATAACTTTCATATGTTAAACGTGACAATGACCGTACATTCATAAATTCAACCTGTTACTTTACAGTTTCCAATTTTATATCCTTTATGTTAGCCTACTATGACTAGACGAGTTGAGAAATACATGCAAGAATGTACAATATTAAAAATCTATTATGTATTGCAGTTATTTTAAGAATATATGGTAAATATTTTTGAAATTACACTTTAAAGAGTGTTGGATATAGTCAGAAATATACCAAAAGTGCCTTATAGACCTATTGGTCTATAAGAAAGTTTGTAGAAGTTAATATGAAAGGAAAACTATCTCCCTGCAAGGTCATGATGTAAACTTTAGTTCAGTCTTTCTCAGAGGAGACTAGATCTCCTCTCTCCTGATCACTCATTTAGTTATGATTGTTTATTTTTTTCTAGTACATCATATATATTTTCATCCAAGTATACTAAACCAAACAATTCTTCCCCTTCACAGTAGTTGTTTCTTTGTTAAACTTTTATTTTCAATGTGTGTTTAGTGTCACAAATATTAGCTTGAATCGCACTAAGTATGTTAGCAGTAGAACTGAAAACATGGC
>NW_024544332.1:0-44776 GCF_018167655.1 Microtus oregoni | reverse complement strand
CTGTTTCCTTACCATTAATTTACTATTTGAACATAGACTGCACTAGTCCTTGTATGTAGTAACAAGAGTTAATAAAAAAAAACCTTTATTCTATGTACTGCAGGTATGGGGAGAGAAACATGGCTGAAATGTGATAGAAGATTCTTCATTACAGAAGTCAGCAAGGGGTACAGTAAAATGATGAAGCTGAAAAGACTCTCTTTGAGGGTTCAACATTACAAAAGCATATTAATGGAGCACAAGTCCAGTGGTAATTCTAGACAATTTCAGGGTACCAATTGGTAATTAGGTAGACATAAAACCAAGGGGATTCATCTAGTGACGGTTAAGTGTCAGAAAAATAGATAATTTACCAATTAGTTAAACACATGAATTAAATAAATATGAATCTCAACACCTATCTTTTATTGAACCATTCCTATAATTAATATTGCATGCCATTTAACAGTCCATCGAAATGATTGAGAAATGTGATGATATTCCCTTGATAGTTATGGAATGTGACAGAAAATTGAATTACCTTCACAAAGTTTGAAAACCCCCAAAATATAGCCAGAATTTGAAACAGAACTATTTGATATTTCACTTTTCTCAGTTATCTTCATTCTACACAGCTATAAACTTATTCAATGCACCTTGAAAACCACATTTCAGACATTTGTTATCTTTAGACTATTGCCATTAAACATGCTAGCTATCAACTATCATTACAAAATTTTTCTTGGCCTGGGGGTAGGATGTGCCATTGGAGAACTTAGAGGGAGAAGAGGAGGAATGGAAAAAAACGCAAATAGATTCTTTTTTAATTTTTTATTGAGAAAAAAGAAAAAAAAAGTTTCCTGCCTCCTCCCAGTTTCCCATTTCCCTCCCCCTCCTCCCACCCTTAAATAAAGCAAGTTATAAAAAATAATATCCTTTTTTTTCATTGATTTATTACTCCAAGTTCAGAAATACAAGAACTGTGAAATGTTCAGTGAATACCTCAAAAAGGAGAGCAGATACTTATTTCTATTGCTTTTGAGATAGCGACAGTTTCCTCTTTGGCAAGGACAAATTCTATTAACTGCCCCTAAACTTCAGTTTTCCTTTAGTATTTCAGTGCACACTTATTAAGTGTGTCTGTATTCATACATGAATATCTATGAAGTGCTAGAGAGCTGTATGCTGAAGGGAAAGGCAGTCATCTACCCCCACCCCGTTACTTGACTAGTGAGGGTACTAAGCTAGTGCCACTCACACCTTCATTTACTAAATATTACTTCTTGATAATAATGATAATCTGCTGAGAGTCATGCAGTCATAAAGAGAGAATACCTTCTACAGCTTAAGATGTGATATTCTCATTAACTGAACAAACTAGAATGAATTTAAGAACAGTGATCGGGGAAAGGTATTTTGCATCATTGCAATATAAATGAAAAATATTGGATCCCTGTGGTGTAACCTTTGATGTTGATTAGAGGTTTCAGGCTGCTTCCTATGACTAAATGCAAAATATAAAACTACTAAAGAGGATATAAGTACATTTATGATACTGCATGTCAGTACTAGTAATTGCAGAACCTAAGACTTTCAAAATGAACTAGAAAAAACAGCAATCATTATTATTATTTCAATATTATGCCTCCCGATTGACAATGACTATGAAGAAAATAAATAAATGAATTTTTGGGATGATTCAGGAGATAAATTAATCATGATTTTACTAAAACTCATTGAAATTATATTAAATAAATCAACCAGATAATTTTTCCAATTTATGTAAAAGTCAAAAGTTATTAATTAAAATGAAAAAGCTTTGTTAAATAAAAAAAACCCTGCAATGTGTTGAAATGTCTTTGTTAGGGAATAAAAGAAAAATCTGTCACTGAAACACTTTTTCCAATACATCACATAAAATGAGAAAATAAAAGTTGAAGGCCTAGAATAAAATATTCTAATATTTCTTAAAAATATTAATGCCTACCTAGTAATCATATTTGTTTCTCTTAGGTAATTAATTTTACTTATAATAGTATATGCACACATAGAAATAAAGATTCATAATCAGGCTGGTGGTGACACATGCCTTTAATCTCAGCACTCAGGAGGCAGAGGCAGGTGGATCTCTGTGAGTTCAAGGCCAGCCTGGGACTACCAAGAGTGTGTTTCAGGACAGGTCCCAAAGCTACACAGGGAATCTGTGCTTCAAACAAACAAACTAACTAACAAACAACAAAACTCCCCAAAAGAAATAGACTCTCTCACACACACATACAAAATATAGACTTCAGAAATATATATCTCACAGTAAAACTCACATTATTTTTACGTGTAATTTGGTTTGTAAACAAATAATGAAATTCACAACAGAATAAATATGCAATGAAAACAAATTTAACAATCACACAAAATAGGCTATCAACACACAGCTATCTACTCTATATAATATATACACACACACCCACATATATATATGAACTTTTATACATAACATATATAAAATGCATCTTCAATCCCAAATAGCAGTTTACTAGTTTAAAAATATGTAGTTTATGTAGTTTAGTAGTTCTAGTTCATTAAGTTAGTATTACTTTTAAAACATCCTAAAATAATTTCAATTTTTAATACCTCCAATGAAAAATTTCATTTCACAGAATGAATCATAAAGCAAGGATATTCATCCACATACAGTTTTATTTACCAAACTGAATGTTCTCATTTTTGATAAGGCAAAGTAAATGGGAGAAAAATGTTTTTGTGACACATGTATCATGAAATATTTGCACATCTATGCACATCCCAAAAGTGTTAATATCCTTTGACATAATAATGTGAATCTGTGGACAGTGCCAGATGCAATGCGAACAAAATAGTTTTCAGTTGGGTTATTTAGTGTAAAAAAGAAATAAAAATAGTCTAACCTTAGGATACTTAAATGAATCCTAGTACAGAGTTCTGATAAGATGTTATGTAACCATGAAGAGCGAGGCAATAATCTCCTCAAGGCATTTACATGATGAATAAAGGGCAAAACACTGCTATTATAATCTTATAAATAAACAAATCATAAGGTAACAAGAGAGATTTAAATTTCAGAGAAGGTGACTTAGTGAAATATGCCAACTTGTTAATGACCACCTGAGATGTATTCTAACCAACTAATCATTTCTGTCAAGGTTGGCAACACAAACATATTATTTTTTAGAGAGAGAAAGCCACAATGTCAATAAATTCCCACTTCTAGCCTAAGCATATATGGCTTTCTTTTTCTTCACAGCTGTAAACTTGCAATTTTCTCAGAATCCTATCTATAGAAAAAGACATATTTTAAACTCCTTGAAGCTATGGTTTAAGTTTATCAAATTATAATCCCTTGGATGACATCCCAAAGCCACCTTAGAAGGCCATCCATTGAAAAGGGAGATAGAGGCAAACAAACAGACATCGAGAAAGATCAACTATCAGTAATCCTTTGAGATACAACTTCAGAGATGAATTGATATGTATGGCTACAGTTAAGCCACTTAAATTAGGTTCTTGATTGAGAAGGCGCACCCATGAACTTGTACAGATCTTATTCTTCCTCTGAATGCCTATTTCTAATAAACTGAGTGTGGACCTGCTTCACAGGATATGTCCTGAAATTACCTTTTCTAGCAAAGTCAAGAATTCTGGCTTTACTCCTTGGACTTCTGGTAGCAGTTCTAAGCTGTGCCTACTATTGCACTGCTGCTGACAATTTGAGCCATTGCAAGAATTAGTCTCCCTGTATTTAATACCATTTTCACAAGAAATAAAGCTTATCAATGTATTCTAGCTATACATATGAAATTCACAAGTGAGTGTGGTTTGTCTGTGTGTCTCTATATGCTTCTACACTAGGTTCTGTGTCTATGTGTCTCTATGTGCTTCTACACTAGGTTCTGTGTCTGTGTGTCTCTACGTGCTTCTACACAAGGTTCTGTGTCTATGTGTGTCTACGTGCTTCTACACTATGTTCTGTGTCTCTGTGTCTCTATGTGCTTCTACACTAGGTTCTGTGTCTCTGTGTCTCTATGTGCTTCTACACTAGGTTCTGTGTCTCTGTGTCTCTATGTGATACTTCTACACTATGTTCTGTGTCTGTGTTTCTCTATATGCTTCTACACTGTGTTCTGTGTCTCTGTGTCTACATGTGCTTCTACACTAGGTTCTGTGTCTCTGTGTCTCTATATGCTTCTACACTATGTTCTGTGTCTCTGTGTCTCTATATGCTTCTACACTATGTTCTGTGTCTGTGTGTCTCTATATGCTTCTACACTAGGTTCTGTGTCTGTGTGTCTCTATAAGCTTCTACACTATGTTCTGTGTCTGTGTGTCTATATATGCTTCTACACTATGTTCTGTGTCTCTGTGTCTCTATGTGCTTCTACACTAGGTTCTGTGTCTGTGTGTCTCTATGTGCTTCTACACTAGGTTCTGTGTCTCTGTGTCTCTATGTGCTTCTACACTAGGTTCTGTGTCTCTGTGTCTCTACGTGCTTCTATGCTAGGTTCTGTGTCTCTGTGTCTCTACGTGCTTCTACGCTAGGTTCTGTGTCTCTGTGTCTCTACATGCTTCTACACTAGGTTCTGTGTGTCATTGTCCAGGGGAGTGGATGATGCTGAATGTGTACATGGGTGTGGCAGCTAGAGGTCAATGTCTGTCATCTTCTTTATGCTCCCTCCATCTCTACTTTAAGTTTTGAATGCGTTATTGAACCTGAAATTTACTGATTTGGCTGCTCTGGTTACTTAGCAAACCCGAGGGATCCTACTGTCTGAGCCTCCCAAAAGAATTGCTAGGGCAGGTGTGTGCCCTATTACATCTGCCTACTTCTTTTTCTAACAAGGGTGGGAAGAAATTACTGAGGTGCTAATGCTTGTGTGCCAAGCAAGCACATTGATAACTGGGTCATCTCCCCAAGTCTTTGATGTTTTTGATACGTGCAGTGGTCTCTGCACATTATCTACTCTTGTTGATTCCATGGGCGTAAGTGATCTTCCCACTTCATCTGAACAAGTGAATGAACACACTTCTAAGCCAAGGTCCAGTCACGCTTTTGACTGTAAACTGTGTACTCACTTTGCTTTGGATTGAAACCGATTTACTCTTGAGACCAAACTAGCCCTCAGTTTCTGTATACTAGATATTTGTTTTAAAATGTCGAGCACCATTTTCTCCCAAACTACATTTTTCTGTGCTTAAGTTATATCCCACTTGCTAGAATAAGAGGGCCAGTTAGGTGTTCCATGTTCCTAGTCAGACAGGAATAACAAGAATCTTAATCACTGTTCTTGTTTTCTTCTTTTTTCTTATTTAATAAATACAAATTAACAAATTTATATTTATTAATAATAAAATTAATAAATAAGAACAGAGAAGGAAAACATCTCTTTAATTATCATATTCTCAAAAGCACTTTAACCAATTTTATGATATTTAATTCTTCTAATTGCATTTTATTATTCAGTATATTTAATATACATGCAACACAATTAGACTAGGAACCATTATTAAATTTCAAGAATACAGATATCATAAAAATTTTACATGTTAGATTACTGATATTTCAATTATTTTATAGTAAGTTTTTGTGCATCCTTTGTCCATATATAATTTAGAGCATTTACTTTGTGGAACTAGATTGGTTTTTGAAAAATTAAATCAAAATTGAATACTGAAAATAAAAAAAAATCTTAATCACAGATTATTTCAAAGTCTGATATCTTCACTTTATTTATATTACAGAGTGAGGCACTGAGCCAGATCTGAGTCTACAGACAATCTTCAAGGATCAGGGAAGAAGGTCCAGTCAATAAACAAGAATGCCAGACAAACGTGTGTTTCTGAGAGAAGGAAACAGTGAAAGAAGCAGCATGGCCTCCAATAATGCCACAGCACCATCGACTACAAGAACAGATAGGTTTGGGAAATGCCATTGCAGAGGCAATTAGATGCCCTTTCCTGGTGAACAGGGGAATGTATCAAGACTTCAACAGTGAATGATGCATATGAGAATGGGCCCAGGGTAGGCATATGCATTGTGTACCTAAGCAGACAGATATAAACTGGCCATCCAGCACCAGGGTATAATGCATTGGTATAGTAACAAAACACTCCACATGCTTATAGTGAAAATTACTCAGTTGGTTTTCAGAGAATCCTAAATAACTAAAGATGTTAATGATATCCATATATTTTGGTCTAAACAAATATTTATCCCTTAGAAACACAAACACAAAGTGCTATTGGGATGAATTATGCATAAGATCAGGTAACCCACACCCATCTTCCAGTATTGGCTTTATGTCAACCCTTTCAAAGAATTGATGACAAAACCCTAGGGAAAAGTGGGGCATATTATTCCTAAGTTAGATGAGATGAATTGTGTGGGATCTAGAGAAAGGAGGATTAATATATAAATTAAGTTCAGATACAGGAAAATGCAATTGCTGAGATTCATTGCCACTGCATGCAGGGGCTTATCTGGGGATTTCTAAGAATCCCTGTGCAGTAAAATGCAGTGCAAACCAGCAACAAATCACAGACAAGAATTGGAGCTAAGACATCTTGGGCCAAAAGACTGTGATCCAAAGGGAAGGAACAAGCATATATGAAGCAGACACTTAGAAGTCAAAATGGGTTTCTGAAGCAGTAGTTGGTGCTAGTTGCAAAACGTCCTGTGGACAGCTTTCAAGATCCTCGAAAGTTCCATAGGTACTGACAGGAACAGAAACTAGTGAACTCATTATTTTCCTGACTTATTCTTAAGGTAGGGGTTTCTGAAAGGAATGAAACTTTTCCTAGAACAGGAAGCACAAGTCTGTCAGCACCAGTGACAGCTATGTATCCAGAGAGGCCATTTTCCGAAAATAAAAAAGCCACCCGCTTAGCCTTTCACAACTAACATAGCTGATTCCAGGTGTCCTCGATTCATCCGAAGGGAAGTGCATTGCAACAATGAATGAAAATACAAAAAAGGAAAAAGTGCCTTTCTTATGCTTTGATAAAAAGGCAAAGCATCCTCGATACCACTGCAGAATTCAGGAAACAGAGACATTTTTCATAAATTATGTATCTATAGTCAATAAGAAAGGCACTGGTCACATATGACTGGCAGGACTAAGAACCTCATCTTTCCTTTCAGTTTCAGACTCAGGGCCTTGTACGTGCTAGGCAAGTTTTCTACCTTGGAGCTAACTCTTAATTTTGTTTAATTTAGACATTTTCTAAACTATTATTAAATATTTGTTTAATTCTTAAAATTTTGTTTAATAAAAGACAAGCACCCCCTGCATCAAAATTCATTATTTTGGTGGGAGAGCAGTTCATTTTAACACATGAAAATATGACATTTATAAAACCCTGCGTTCAATTCCAAGCAGGGAATAAAAATGGGTATGATAATTCATGCTTATAATCCTACCACATTGGAAAGAGGATCAAAGCTTCAAGATAATCCTCAGCCATACTATAATTTTGAAAGCTAGTCTGGGACACATGAAATATGTCTCAAAAAAAAAGGTTCACAAACTAAAGAACTAACCAGAAAGATGTGCTAAGGAAATGTCCAGGGAGTGTGTATCCTGTATATCACTATGTGATGCAGCTGCCAGAATTTTCACATTAAAAAGGGTTGTGCAGAATGAAAACCAATGACTGTTCAGAGCTGATCAACTGACATTCAATCTGAGGCTTTTTACATCCCTTTACCCCTTCTCTAGTCAGGAATTCTGTCTTCCTGGAAATGGCTAATAGTTTTGGGAATGTCTGTACAACATTCAGTGTAGACAGGTGGCCTAGAATTTAAAGGTCACTGAACCTGATTTATCAATGATTGAATGGAGAGGTTAAGCAGGAAAGTTTAAATGGTTTTCTCAACAACAGAGAGAGATGCTTGGGCCATGGACTAGAGAACACAGAGCCACGTGTAAATTGTATTTAAAATGTGTATGCGATGGTGTCTCTGGCTATCATCACATGCCAACAGTTCTCATATTGTTTCATAGTTTTCTGTCCCTCTAGAGAACTTGTCAAACTCTTATAACCCTCAGACCCTTCCCTTGGGACCATCAATATTATTTTATATTTATTTGTAGGGTCAGTTTTCACACTTGGCTTCATCTTAACACCAACTTAATCGGTTTTATAATTGTATTTGCGTATTTATTAAAGTTATGCTTCACTGAAACAAGGTCTTCCTATGCAGCTCAAGCTGCCCTCAAAGACGTGATACCCTAGCATTAGCTCCCTGAGAACTAAGATTACATTCATGAGCTACCAGGGACAGCTTTGAAAAGATTTTAGTTATATATAAGCGCCTGGGGATAGAGATCAGTTGGGTGAGTGTTGCCTGGCGTGAAGGATGCTCTGGGTTCTACAGCTGGTATTTCATAAGTTTGGTATGATGTATACCCTGTAATTACACTAGGGAAGTAGAGGGAGAAAAGTCAAGAGTTCAAGGTCATCATTATTTAAAAAAAAACAAGTTTGAGAACATGCCTAGGCTTCAAGAAATTATGTCTCAAAACAGAATATATTGTTGGCGAGATGGCTCAGCAGTTAAGTGCATGTACGGCTCTTCCAGAGGACCAAAGTGCAATTCCCAGCACATCATCAGGTGGTTCACAACTTCATGTAACTTCAGTTCCCAGTGAATCTGACAACCCTGGTTTCTGTGTATACCTGTACTCATGTGCACATATTCACAGACAGAAACATATAATTAAAATAATAAAATTCAATTTAGAAAATGTAAAAGCTATACACACATATGTATTAGTATTATTTCCATACTACAGGTTCTAGTTTAATTGGCGTGTGCTATAGTTTGGTATAAGGTATCTATTTATATGGGAATGGACAACTAAGGTTAAAAGTTGATATAGTCAGATCATGTCAGACAGTATGTATGTATTGAATGTTAGCAGACATTTTTATTTCCTTTGATAGCCTTATACCAAATAGTATTTGTGAAGTCTCATTCTACTTGACAGTGTATTTAAAGCGATTATTTCATCGCTCAGGTCTAAGCAGGCAGCACAATCTGTATTCCTGTCCTTAATGAATATTTCATAAGCATGAACCAACAAATTCTGAAAAGCAATTTATAGTATTTACAGTAACAAGGAGTCAGTAACTCAGGGGACCAACATATGATGCATAATGATAATTCTTGGTTTTGTTTGTTTGTTTCTTATTTGTTTTTATTTTATTTATTTATTTGTTAGAGCTAAGAACCAAACCTAAAGCCGTGTTCTTGCTAGGCAAGTTATGTACTATTGAACTAAGTACCAAACCTTGCAGACAGCTTTTCTTGGGAAGGTGGAATAAAAGTTTTATATCATAAGGGAGTAGAAGTTATACGAGAATCAGCGAATGAAAGTAATTAATTCATAAGAATGATGGAGTAACACCTGAAATAATAAAAGAACTACTGGATTTTATTCTCTTCAGTGATCCAATTATGAGGGAATTATACTCAGTGATTACAGTTTCCCAGCACAGCATCACAGTCTCCTTCATTGCTTATTCAGAATGTTAGACAATTGTGTGACCTTCCTTATGTCCCCATGCAGCCTTAATAAGCGGAATTCATCTGTTTCTAGTTATTAAGATCCAGATTGCCTCATAGCTCCAAACAGTTTTTTCTTGAACATTTCCTAATTTTTCTCTTTCTTTCTTTCTTTCTTTCTTTCTCCAAAGTAAGAAGGGAATGATATGTTTTTCCTGCTATGTTTCTGACTGGGGAAGTATGCCTTCTGTGTGAAATATACATTTTGGAATGGAATTTTGATATTTCTCTTCAGTTATCTCCTCTTCTTCTCCCTCTATCTCTTCTCCCTTCTTCCCCCCATTGTTGTGTGTGTGTGTGTGTGTGTATGTGAGAGAGAGAGAGAGAGAGAGAGAGAGAGAGAGAGAGAGAGAGAGAGAGAGATTTATGCTTCTGGGGATTAATATCAGAGCCTCATATATCCTAGGCAAGTTTTCTCTTACAGAAATACCTACCCTGCCATTTTTGCCTGTTGCTCTGAGGAATGAGTCCAGGTATTAAAACATTATTAAATTTGTTCTAGAAAATTTGAATTATAAAGCTAACTGTTTAACATAAAACATTCTTTCCTTAGCCCTTATTGTAATTAGGTTGAAAATTTAAAAGCAATTCTCCATATCCACAAAGAAAATGAGAAAGTATGCCAAAACTTACTCTGTATGTAAAAAAATAAGAGTAATAATTTTCTTATTTATAAAAGATTTACTAATTGCCCATTTTTTATTGTTCTATATAAGCCTCATATATTTAGCTTTCATTGGAAGAGATAATTTGCTTTGATCAATGAGATGTTAACCAACCAGATGGACTGGCATGTTTGGAATTATTAAGTTGTGATAAAGCTTCTTTCCTTCAGGAAATCAACAAGCATTGGATAGCCACAGCCACATCAATGTGGGCCTCTGAATATGAAGTTACCATCTGCCTGTCTACACACCAAGGCTACTAGACCCATGACTTGATGCAGAACTTCCAAGGACAAATCATTCAGATTTATCTGATGATGAAATTCATGTTAGTTGAAATAAGTCAAGTTTAGGGAAAAATAGTATTACACAGCATTATCTTGGTAAAAGCTGACTAATACAAACACCTAGATAAGCCTGTTGATGATTATGTGCATCACCAGGTTGGTTAGTTTCACGTGTGTGTGTATGTGTGTGGAGTATGTGTGTGTACTTAATCAAGTACATAAATAATAAAAGTGTCTTACATATTTCATATTTCTATGGCAAATATCATAGACAATGTAGCTTTAAAAAGAAAATTATGTTCACAATTTTTAAGGCTGTGACACATAGATTGGGATGTCACAATGATCAGGTTTTATGGACGGCTGTCTTCCTGGCCCGCCACCTTTTCCTTTGTTCACACAAAACAAGAGAGAGTGAGAAGGATCAAGAGATGGGAGGAAAGAAAGAATGACAGATACATAGAACAACCCTCCTTACAATTCTGTAATTTCAAATGTCACATGGGCGTTTGTGAATTCAACATGAATTTTGAGTGGATATAATAACAGTACAGAGAAAATAAAAAACTACCAAATTAAATCCATCTGATAGTACTTTTTGAAAATGACTAAGCATGTGATTTAATTATGTATCACACTGGCAAAGATTAAAGACTGTAACAAATCAAATATTTTGTAGCCCTACTCAATTGATGATTTAATTTTTTCATAAATATGAAAGAACCATAATAGGTTTTTGGAGTTTGGGGCTTCAAGATCTGTAGATGAATCTGATGTGTGTCTCTGATTTATGGATAATTTTATGGTGTTCTTAAAGCTCACATATTCAGATTCTAATGAAACATAGTCATCAACATTCAAAGAAAGAAAAATCCTACTAAATACAAAGCAATAAAAGAAACTTCCCAGGCTTAAGAAGGAAAACCCAATTAAATACAACTGAAAAGATTCCTGAGAGTGATAAAGAATATTCTGATAAATGTGAATATATTTGAATATACTTCTTTAGTACATATTGTGTGTATGCATGCATGCAAGCATGTATGTATGTATGCATGCAGTTATGTATTTGTGTATACATGTATGTGTGCACATTGTAAATAAGCAATATTGCTAGCCTTCTTTTCTTATAATGCTTATAATCAGTTAAGAGATAAAGTTGAGAGACAGAAGTCTAGTTCACTGGAAACTAGAAATGCTTTATTGCCAAGTTTTAAAAGAATGGTAATGGCTTGTAAGACTTATGAGAAAATTAAAGAGCATAGCCTATGACAGAAGCTATGATACAAAGAGTTATGTACATAGACATGCTAACACAAGAATCAGGTGTGCTTTCCCATAATGCTTTTGCAAGAAAAAGTTCAAAAATATGTGAACACCATACTTCTCACCAATACCCAGAGGAGCAGTGTGCTCTAGCTGCCCCAATTTGCATGCTAGAATCAAACACCTCTTGATTATACCTTTAGGGCATAATAGGATTCAAGTTTCCCTTTAATGTTGTTCATCATACAATAGGTAAAACTTCTCTATGGAGAAAAAAAAAGGCATACACAGACTCACTATTGACACCAGCCACCTCTGGTAATCTCAGGGCTAGTCGGGAATGCACAGCTATTTAAATAAAAAATTATTTGATAATGAGAATCAAAAAGGAAGAGTCCACACTTCCTCAGAGCTGAACTATAAATTAGAAAAATATCAGGGTTCTAAAAGAAACCCTTTTTTGAAAAAAAATAATGATCTAAAGATCTGTAACAGAAGACGTGGTCTCACATACACTTCAGTATCCAAGATAATTAACTTCAGTACAAGAAAAGCACAACAAAGTTCTCCAAGTGACAGCTGGTTTTCATGGTATCCTAGTTAAAGTTAAATATTTGAAACAACTGAATATGTCCCATTTTTCCTAAAATGAAACGGCAGTTTGATTTGACTCTGTTCAAGAAAAGGGCCTGTACCATCTTCAGTGCATGGTCAGAGATGAATTGTACCACATGTGCAATGGAAATATTTTCAGAAACAAGAAGTCTGTTTAAACATAAATTGAGTTGTTGTTGAATAGAAAGTCAAAAAAATGAGCCATCAAGTGTTCAAGATAAAGTATTTATAATATTTTGCAGTGATTTTACATTGATAAATGTTTTGAATATATATATACTCACATGTCTATATATGTCAACATAAAAAGATATATAGACATTTGTTTTTTGAGACAAGTTTTCTCTGTATAACAGTTCTGTCTGACCTGGAACTCATTCTGTAGACGAGGCTATCCTCTACCTCACAGAGATCAGGAAGGCTGTGCCTCCCTAGTACTGAGGCACCACCACCAGGTTTGGAATATATGTTTTAATGTTGAACTGATGAGTAACAGTTGTGCATATTTGTTGAATATAATATGGTGCCTTCATTTTTGTAAGCATCACAAAACCTTATTCATACTTATTAACATACCGATCATTTGATCAAGTTATCATTTTTGTGATGAGAATATTAAAATGCATTTTAGCAAGTCTAAAATATGTAGTATTATATCTGATGTCACCATGCAATATACCAGGGTACATGGGCTTATAATAACTATCCTTCTAGACTGTGTAAGTAATACTGACATTTTTATGTTATACATCTTTAGTGGTTTGGACAGTGAACAATGAGCAATGCCCTCAAAGAACATTTAGTCTCTAGTTGGTGGCACAGTTTGGGGGAGGTAATGAAACTTTTAGGAGGTACAGTCTTGTTGCAGGAAGTCTATCACTTAAATCAGGCTTTGAGGGTTTAAAGCCCCTCCTAATCCTTGTTAATAGTTGTCTGTGAGGTCGAAGATGTGATTGTTTAATGTCGTGCTTTGGCTGCCTGCTCATGCTTCCTCCACCATTATAGATGCCCCTTCTGGAATTATAAAACAAAATAAACTCTTTATTTACAGCATTTTATCACATAGATAAAAAGCAACTAATACAACATTGAAGTGAGTTCATTTATTATTTGTTTGTTTTTGCCTGTTTTATTAATAGAAAGGAACAATATTTTATATGTTTAGGATATACTCTTACTCCCACATTTTGCAGCATTATTTCCAATAATTAAGACAGCTAAGGTCAATATCTATCAGTTAAAATGTTGTAAAATTTTAAAAAATGAGAGAATTTTTTCTTCCTTCCTTCTTTCTGTTATACTTGAGATCATAATTGAGGGCCTTACCACACTGAACCACAAGCAGATTTTATAAAAAGTAAATGACATAGTTGGTTTGAGAGTTGCAATCTATGAACTATATTACCATTGGAACCCATCTATTCTCTGTTCCATCTAACTAACCAGCTTTTATCTAATACTGTGCAGTCCTTGTGTTCTTTAACAACATTGAATCTTTGTAATCTAGTATTACAACTTAAGTTGTAGAACTTGATACAGTCACATTTGTACATAGTTCTGAACTGGAACACAACCCCCTTTATAAATTAGTTGCCAAATACACATTGATCACTTAATATATATATATATATATATATATATATATATATATATATATATATATATATATTAGTCACTATTCTCAGAGGTTCAGTTTAATCAATAGATGAAATGCTTTAAAATATCCAAATGATGAGGTACTTAAATAGTGGAATTACAGGGCATTTCAAAAACTCTAGATTTTTAGAGCAACATGAAAAGTATACTATCTGATAAAAATGAAAAAAAAATCTGAATTCTTCTAATATTTATTGAGAGCAATTTCTTCATTTTAATATTTGTCCAATCATCATTGGCTTTCTAGTTTGAACTTATTGGTTGCACTATTAACCGTATTTTTTATTCTAGGGTCCTATCTTTATGCAGTGTTGCATCAAAGAAACTGTTTAAGAATAATGCTAAAGCCGAATTTTCTCAATTAGCATACTGAGTCTAACATAATTAAGTCAAGTAAATTTGAAGAGGCCCCTTCAATTCTATGTTGCCCAATTACATCATAAAAAGCGAAAGGGTTGAGGTGTATCAGTGGACCTGAAACTGGACTAAAATCCTTGTTTTAATCTAGAGGTTCTAATTTTAGTTTACTTTTTATGGCAGAGTCTTCCTTGTATTAAAATTTGTTGGAAAGACTTTCATTGCTAAAGAATAAAAAAAAAAACGGAATCTCTGGGCACTGTGATCATCATGATACCATATAATCTTTACTTTAATTCAGAGATGCTCAGTGTTCTTACATGTATGCGTGTGTGTGTGTGTGTGTGTGTGTGTGTGTGCATGTGTATGTGTACATGCGTGGTTGTGCCTTAAGTTGAAATATGTCTTACATGGTATTTTTTCTCAAGGTTCATTTTATAATCTAAAAGTGTTTACTGCAAATATGCAGATGCAGCAAAAATATACAGATACAAACAGTAATCATAAACATAATAATGAAAATTGGGAGGTTGGAATGGTTGTGGATTTGCAAACAGCGCATGCAATGCAGGCATGCTGACATGGACATGCAGTCCCAGGACTGAGCATCTAAAGAGGAGGTTTCAAGTTAGAATATAGCCTGGCCTGTGCAGTAAATCCTGTCTCAAGGTGGAAGAGAGGATGAGGAAGAGGAGAAGAAGTTGCAAGTAGAGAAAGGAAACTTCCAGTCCACAGTCTCTGTGATCCTATATTCCTTTTTAAAATTATTCATAAGGAATACTTCAATATCATATTTCTTATCTAAATAAATCCAATCTTATATATAAAAAATGAAACAAAGGAAGTTTCCACATAAATTTTCTTTGAGTGCTTGGCCAAAGTATCACATAAGGAAGAAAAAGCAAAGAAATGGAAAATAAGGTTTTTTATTAAAACTATCAAGAATTAAACATTTTATTCAATAATCTTCAGTTATACCCAAAAGATGAAATTATTTGCTGTAAGTATGTCTGAAGTGTATGGGAGTTAGTATACCCTTCCTATTTCAAAGAAAACATGTTTGTTACAAAAATTAACATATTCAAATTATATTTTTGGGAAAACAATTAAATAGTAATAACTGTGTTCTTACACATTTGTGTGTGTTTGTGTGCGTGCACGCCTGTGTGTGTGATACATACACATGAGGACATAGGTGTTTTCACCCATACGTGTGTATGTGAAGGCCAGAGAAGTATAACTTTCACGATTTCCTCTCTCACATTTATCCTTACTCCCTGAGGCTAGGTGTCTCAGTAAGCAGAAGCTTTAATAGTTCTGCTAAGTTGGTAGACCAGCAAGCTCCTTGGATCCTTCTCTCTCTGACCCTTAATGCTGGGGTTATAGATAAGTGCAGTTACCAACTGATTTTATATCAGTGCTTGGTATTTCAACCCAGATCCTCATGCTTGCACAGCAACTCTTCTTACTTGCTACATCCCTTACTGAGCTACATCCCTAGGCTCCTAATCAAAGCTCTGATTCAACTCTGAATGGATTATTCTATATCATTGTATAATTATGTCATAACTAATGTTAACATTTAAACTTTAAAATCAGAAAAATGCATATTACAAAAAGTGATATAAATTTATACTCCTAAATATTTGTATCCACTGTAGAAGATGACCTTTTTTCTTAACACAGTTCTGTTTAAGGTCAAAGACTATAGAAGATAAATGAACTAGTGTACATTTTAACGATAATTTCCTTTCTTAAAAAGTTTGACACTTTGAAAGTACTTGTTTTAAATTGTAAAAAAAAAAACTTTCAAAATTGTAACTTGTTAAACTACAGGGTCTGAAAGGCAATTTAGAATTTATAACGCTCAACATACATAATTAAATACAATTTCTAACTGTGGCCACAATTTAGAAATAAAAATTTTAAGTGCTTTTGAAATTGCCTAATGAGAAATAATAGTCTGAAATAATATCCATCATAAAACAGAATTCCATATAATAATGTGCAAAATATTAACATAAGGAACAACTATTTCGATAGAATTCCATAGATCTTTTCTATCTGTCCATAGATCCTCGGAAGGTATTACAGGAAAATGCTCTAATAATGCTCAGATACATATGCATAGTGCAGAAAAAATGTGTACAGTAAATTGGACTGGTGTGAAAGATAATTATTTAGGATTTGTCACATCAGTTTATTTGTTTTCTACATTATATCTTCCCAAGAAAGTGTAAGTGGTTAAGTTTCAGATTTATAAAAATTCATAAAATAGGCCTTACATAGTTATATGACAATGTAGAGTTATATTGATATTTTGTATTTTTTAATATGTAATTTTGTATTTTGACCAATCTTTGTATTAATTTTTGCAGTAAACTCATCATAAATCTTTGTAAGATAATACTATAATTTACATATTTCCAGATTATCAAAACTACTAATTTCCTTTACATACAGACATAGATACACATATTATGAACATAATTTTAAACCAACAGCTACAGTTCCACTATCTAGAAATAATTGAAAAGATTAGGCTAGACCAATGTAACAGAAAGCAGATAAACCTGTTAGATAAATAACATCACTAGCCTTGCTTCAAACAAATCAGAATTTTTGTGCTAGAGTCTCATGAAAGGGATTCAACACCATGGAATTAGATGATAGGTATTCCTGGATTCAGAGGAAATTGTTGCTGTGAGACTCTACACATTACACAGAGAACTTAATACACAACTACTAAAATAAAATTTCTACCATAATGAGCTTGGCAGAAGTGAAGATACACTAAAGAGACACTTGTATCTCACAATCTGACTATTGACATGATGGACTCTTAAAAACTGGTAATTTCACCCGAAATCTTATGCTAAGAGAAAGAAAAGGTGCCAGCCAAAAGGAGGACCTAAGACTGAAGCCAGATAGTAAAGGGGCAGTGGTGGCGAGGACCACATCTTGACCAGGATTCTCCAATGGGACCTGCCTAGGTCCCTACGCCCAGGAGTAGATAGCCAAAAAAGAAAATGAATTCAATGGTATTTTTAGAGGTTCTGTGTCTCACAATACTTTGCCTGGGCATTATTTTTTTACTTCATGAATACTTGACTTATTATATATTGTCATTTTCAATATTGTTTTAGGGCTTTCTGCATGGGGGAATGTGTGTCTCAGCATTTGTGAATGTGGTGTTCTTTTTCTTTGGTTCCTTTTTTCTATTTGATATGTCATATCCTGGTTTATTTTTATTTTATCTTATTTTCATTATTATTATCATTTCTTAGATGTTTGTTGTATTCTAAGGAAAGAGAGAAAGAAAGGGTACGGATTTGTGTGTGGAAGTGAGAGGGTCTGGAAGAGTTAGGTGAGGGAAAACCTTAATCAGAATATACTACCTGAAAAAAAAAACTATTTTCAATTCAAAACATAAGTATGTTGAAGAATGTTTTTAAATGAGAAAGAATTTTTAAAATATGACTCAACTGCCTGCCTTAAATATCATCTAAATTATTTATCATATAAATTATGTCTGATAGTTACATACTTATGAATAAGGTAAAAATGAAAGATCTTTTTTCATCTTGGGGCACATACAATCCAATGAGAAATAAGTCGGCAAAATACTAATATCTCTGAAGTTAGATAGACCATAAATTGGGGTTTCATCTATTTTCTTTTCTCTCTGTTATTTCTGCACTTAATATCACTCATTTGGTTCTGCTCTCTCCACCTCTAACTAGCTCTGTCATGTCCTTTATTATGTATTAGAGCTGAATGCTCAATGTAGATTTTAAAAATGTATTCCTTCCCTCCTAGATTTACCTTTTAAAATATCTTTCTTATTTTATCAAAACATTGATTGCAACCACAACATGGGACTCAGCACTATAATATTATTGCTTGTCTATTTATTATATTTCTTCATATGCTTTTGTCATCCAAAACCATATTAAATCATGTATTTGTTTTCAAATTGGGTACACTCAGTATTCAAATTGAATAAAGTCTGCTCTTATCACTTAGCTTTGCAGTTAGTTCCTTAAAAACTCCAATAATTTTTTTTTGGGGGGGGAATCCCACTTATATGTACCATTCCAATAATGAATCGCAATATTAAATTTCTCTCCTTAATATGGACCCTTCTAGAGGCTGCTCCATTTACTTTATACTTGATATGTTCTTTGAAAATTAAGGACATTATAGATACAGATTTCAGTATGTATATTTTAAGACTTAAAGTGCATTGCATATCACATTAAATTCTAAAATGATTGTTTTTAAATTGCCTAAAATGCTTAGAGTTTAAAATGGCAATTTCTGCAATGACACTATATACAAAAGAGACATGTGAATAACCCTAAGGTTACTCAAACAAATAAAAGGGAATAATGCCTTTGAGAGCTATGTGACTCATTCTATCATTTATATTCTAAGTACATAAGGACCTTTTCCACTTCTATACTGAAGTTATTACTAAGATTTATATACTCTTTGTACTGTAATATTATATACACTAAAATATGTTTGTAAAAACAAATAGGGAATGAATTAAATCTTATGTGCTATAGTGTATTTAGATAAATTACAGTGTTCTTATATTATAGCTTAATACTGACATTCAACAAAATAATAATGTTCTGTATGTTGACATTAGAAATTACAAACTACATTTTAAGTTGGAAAACCACAGAGGCGATTACTGAGTATGACATAATGGTATGTGTGAAAGATATATATGTATAACATACACCTTGAGTTATACATTATTATTTCTCGAAACTGAACTAGAAATGGAATCTAACATGTAAACATTTAGACTTCAGGAATTTTTCCCAAGCCTGATCACATAGTACAGTCTCTAAAGCGACACTTATAAAATGCGCAGTCTTAGGTCTCTACCTGCAAGGATCCTGCTTTAATTGATTTGAGTGGTGCCTGGGGATTTTCCTATGTAACCAAGATCACTAATTACCATCTTAGCAGAATTTAACTCAAGAACAGTATCACATTTACAGTACACAACAGTGACTATCCCTGGCATTGTTTAGGCTGACTTGACTGTAGACTAAAGGTCACAGATTTCCTTGTGTATTTTCACTGTCATATTGAAAAGATAAAAAGTTCTAAACTGAAGCCAATGTTAGAGCAAAAATTACCTCTGGTCAAGAAAATGAAATCTCAGGCTTAGGAAGAGACCTAATATTCTAGTAGGGTGGTGGGTTCAATCATCTGGCCCAGAGACCACCCCAGGAAAGGTGGCCACAGCTTAAGCCGTGCTACAAAGATACACAGAATAACCACTTCTTTAATGAGACACCACACATTTCCTTGCCAGAATTGCAACACTTGGTTGACTAGCTTACTGTGCCAAAGGATTGCTACTGCACCAAAATCTTGTAGCTTGTAAATTGGCCTGCTTTGAAAACAGTATAATCTTTTTTATCGTTTTATCTCTTTTCAAACTATGCTTTCCTTATACACTTTGGGCTTCCTTATGCTTTTTCTAAAGCCTCCTTTCCCACCACGTGACTGCCTTTCCACTGTGTCTGACCTCTGTGACACCTTAAATTGCATGCCTTTTCTTCTCCCTTCCATTCTCTTCCTCTGGGTAGCTGCTGAAAATTTCAGTTTTTCTGCCCTAGGGTTTTTTTTTCCTTTTTTAAACACTAATAAAGTAGTTTCTGGGCTTGTGTTTGAGTCCATTTATAAAAGCTTTTACTAAAGAGACGAAGAACCCCAATAGGGGACCTTGATTTCCCCTGCATCATTTGCAGACCACAAAGGGCCCCACAATTCTAGTAACACCAAGGATGGAGGAATGTATTCCCAGGGATTTTAGACATGGAACATGTAAGAAACATTAAATATTAGTCTTTTTGATAAGTCCATAAAACTTTCTTTTATGACAATGAATTCAAATCTTTTTCTCTCTCCCCACTTTATGAAACTTCTGTGCAAATATTTTTATCTCTTTCACATTGTAAAATCTTTATTAAAATGTTTTAAACTGTCCCTAACCTGGTAAGTATTGTATTCATACAAAGGTTCTGCTCGAGTCTTAGAACTTAAATGACTTAAGTGACCAACCATTTCTTGGTTTCCTTCATTTCTTTTGTTCAGATTTTTTGTTTGCTTTGTTGGTTTTCATTTTGTTTTTTCCCCAATATAATATTTCTTTTTGATTATATGGAAATTTGACATAATGCATCCTTATCATACTCATTTCCCAAACCTGGTCCACACCTGTCCTGGTGACCTCTCCCACAACAATAAAAAGAGGAAGAAAAGAAATATATACCAAGTCCATTTTGTGTTGCCCGTATACTCACTGGAGTATGGTCAAACACACAGTGGCTAAGCCCTTAAAGAAAACCAAGTCTATCCTTACTCTCTGCCCCACCAGAAGCCATAAACTGTGAAGAATTAGACTTGAGCATCTCATAACAATCTTTAAGAGTTTTCATCTACTGCTTTCTGTCTAAACCTTTCCTTTTGTGGGGGGTGACTAACAAATCTTGAAAGACACAGTTACTACCTGCACTGGAATAAAAACCAAGTGTATTTCCTGCCATGGTGTGTTTCTTCTAATTTTGTGACTAGTATGCCCTCTCAATCAAAAACTTTGCCTTGTTGGGACACTATAATTGGAGTGGTGATCTTTTCCTTTGCTGTCCAAATTATTTCTAAGAGAACATATGAATGGCATGCTACCCTGAGCATTGCAAGTTTTGGCTGCAATTCAAATTCTACCTTCTACCTATATGGCCATAGACAAGTTATATTGCCTTGGTTTTAACTTCTTCATATGTAAAATTGAAGATAAAATACTTACATCATAGAAATAGTGAGTGTTAAAGCAAGGTAAGAAAGTAACTAACTGGTCACAATACCTAAGATCCATCAAGCACTCAGCAACTGGAAGATAGTATGGAATTCTAGCCATATCTTTAAAGGTGCTAGATGAATAAGAGACAAAGATAAGACTTGCCTTTCAGAATTTCTATGTGATATATTTATAAAAATATGAGACATCTAGAGAAAATTGGTTAAGTTCTGAGTGTGCAGCTCAACAGGAGTAACAAATGTTATCAACCTCATAAATAACATCATATGAGGCAATGAGTTATTATTGTAACTTTATCTTCAAGTTATACCTCTTAGGTGTTTTCCTTGAACCACTGTATGTTTAGAAATACTTTTTATCCAGAGAAAGATTATTAGAAGTCTTATGATGGAGATGGTTATAAATTATTATTGTTTGAATAGGACCAGGAATCTTTGGGATAGTCAAATGGAATCTGCAGCGTGTTTTAAACAGAATAAAGCAGAAGGACATATTTTCTCTCAGTTAAAAGTCATTGACTTCTGAATAAACGAATGAAAAACCACTTGAATGATGTAGTGAGTAAGTAACAAATATCTAACTGTTCATAAAATGGAGGCAGAAGCAAAAGAAAGTAAGATAAGAGGCAGACAGAGCCTTAAATAAATAGGCAGTTTGGTTGACAGCTTAGATTATATACAAGGCTAAGACAGAGATAGCTTGTCTGAAACTAAATCAAAATAGAGTTGAAATTAGAAAGAAAGGCATGTTCCATATATATATATATATATATATATATATATATATATATATATGGAAAATATATATTTTATGTCAGATCTTGATTAATATTTTTAATCAATATATATATATATATATATATATATATATATATCAAGATAAAAGGATCAGAATTGACTCTTAGTAGAATCAGAATAGTTTTAATGAAGAGGTGAGATGATTTAATTGACCTTTCTGAAAGGTTGCTTCAAATGCTGTTAATAGAGCAGATAGAAGAGGACAAGAACATAAGAGGGAGATCAGCTAGGATGCTATTTCAGGACACTTTGAAGGAAAGAGTAGTGGCATATAGAATTGCAAAGGTTGAATGGGAACACATTAATTTGTAGGTTAAGCCAAATCAATCATACAAGCAAAATGGAGTCTACATAAATATTACAATCATGAATAATTTATTAGAATGCTAATAAATATAGGACAGAGGTATGGTTTTATTGTATACATTTAAATAGAACTAAGGCCCAAATTTTCTAGAAAAATGTAAAAATGTCTTGCTCCGTTCATTTTTTGAAAATGATTATGTCCTTTGACCTTCAGAATAGCAAAATTCTAATGCAGCAAATTCATGAGCAAACGTCCTGTTCAATATTAGTTGACCTTTTGACGAAATTTGACCTAGCTTTACCATAAGGAGATTAATTACTATGATATCCATTTCATTGTTGTGAAACATCTTAAGCCAATGCTTATTTGCGAAGCCACTTGACAATATTTTGAGTCTTTAACTTCAAAAACATGTTGGTATTCACATGACTGATTTGTCAGTGCAAGGCTGCATATGAAATTTGTTGTTTGATTATATGAATTATTTTCAGCTTACGTTTTTATGTCAGATCTTGATTAATATTTTTTTTTTTAGTTTTTTGTTTCTCAAACTGGGCTTCTCCATATAAAGCTCCTAGTTGTCCTGGAACTCGCTCTCTAGACCAGGCTGACTTAGAAATGCAGTTTCCTCACCAGTGCTGGGATTAATGGCATGCACCAATGCCACATTGATAATAAGCCTTTCTTTTCTTTTTTTCTTTCCTTTTTAACTTTTATTCTTCTCTCATTCATTACCTGCTGACCGCACTTTCCTCTCCCTCCAGTTATCTGAGTGCCTTCCCCATTTCCCCTTCTCTCCCAGATCACCTCCTTCTACGTCTTTCTTTAAAGAAAAAAAAAACCGGCATCTCAGGGATTTTCACTGAATATGGCCTAACAAGATATAATAAGAGTGGGCACAAACATACATCTTAAGGTTAGACATGCCATCCCAGTAGGAGGAGGAAAAGTGTCCCAAGTGGCAAGCAAAAGAGTCAGAAAATACCCCGCCCCTTCTCTCACACACACACACCCACACACCCCCACACCCACACCCACACCCACACACACACACACACACACACACACTCGCATTGTTGGGAGTTCACAAGAATAGCAAGCTATACAACCATAAGTTATATGCAGAGGACTTGAAGTGGAGAAGGGATTGTAGGAGTCAAAGGCTGGAGGATACTACCAGGAGAACACAGGACACAGAATCAACTAAGCAGGGCTCATAGGGGCTCACAGAGACTGAAGAGACAGACTCGAACCCTGTATGGGCTAATAAGCCTTTCAATATCAAGTTTTCTCAATCAGTCTCATCCCCTTCAATTCTCATTTTAAGTTGTGCCAATTTGTCATGTACGTTCAGTTCTAGGAGAAAAATAAAGGTATTTATCTGTATGAATTTCTAGTGGGGGAGAAAGAGTGTTTTAAGTTCCTTCTTCCTTCAAAACAATTTTTCTGACAGAAGGCTTTTAATTTTAACTACGCTCAGTGTTGACAATTCAAACACTAATACCTGAGCACAAAGGAATTTTAGAATGTGTAACAATACCTCTAAGGAAATGTTTAGTATAGTTAAGAAAGTTTTCCAACATTGAAGAAGAATCCAATTACAAAAAATTAACATAATATTTAAATGACAAAACACTTGTGAATGAATGCTTATTAATGTGGAACCTTCAGAGATGTGAAATTTTCAATTGCATGCACATTCATTTGAATGTGCTTATTGAATTTAGCTAAATAAGCCTATTTCATAAAACAGCCAAACAAAAGAAATAACCAACTCTTTATTTTTTCCTTTGGATTGTAAATACCATTAGTCATGAACTCAGAGACACATTCTCTGAGAAATTTATAGCTCATCTATTAGTAATGTTATATAATAGTCTACTCCGAAACCTTCATGGCTTGCCTTACTCCACAGTAACCTATTTAATAGAGTGTTTTTTTTCTTTTGCTGTCTTTATTTTGAGAAAGGGTAATGCTACATAACCCAGGCTTTCTTTGAATTTTTGATCCCCCTGCATCAGTTTCCCAAATGCTCTAATTACAGGCATGTCACCACAATGCTTGACTCTTCTATAGAATTTCACTTCTACCTGCTATTAGCTATCAGAATGGAAGAAAATAGCCCTATAGGTACAAACTATCCATGACCTTTCAAAAGCCCAACCATGCCAATGATTTTAAAAGTATATTTGAAACAATAATAAAGCTTTATGTGAAGTTATAATATTTAAACACTTGGTTCTACTAAGTGGCATTAATTTTATCATCAAGCACTAAGAGCTGTACATTTTCATTCCCATGAGAAATATGAATCATCATAGAGCTTATGAAGACTCTTTAATTCACTCCTTCTTTAAAAAATAAAATATTTGTAATTTTAATAAATAACTGAAACAAACCTTTTAAACTAATTTTTTGTACAAAATACTTTAGCTTGACGGTAATAAAATTTCACACTGGAAACATGAATATATAGATAGAAATATTAAACATCTTAGGCAAAAATAACTATCTGAGCAAAAACCATCTTCTAGCCTTTAATATAAGATCCTCTATCTTTATGTTGTTAGATTTAAAACTACCTAAAGTTATTCTCTCTACTACGTGAGTTGCTAGATCTAAGCAGTCAGTCTCCAGCTATAACCAACATCACATCAATGGAGCAACAGTTCCAATGAGACCAACGTTTGTTGTCAATCAGCAAGATTATACTTATCAATTAATGATGCCCCAGGAATCCATTCTAAATTTACTTGGACATCTGACTGTCTGAAAGAGCAAGGATTGGTATTCAGGCATCTGGACTAGACTGCCCTTGGGGGCCTGACAGGCTATGCATGTCCTCAGCTGCAGCTACAAGAGCACTTCTTGTGCACTTTTGCTATGTTCTCTTTTAAAAGGTGCGCCTTGCCTATCCCCCCTTTCTCTTCTGTCACTCTTGTGCCCAGGGATCCGTCTCTGTGCCCCTCTCTGCACTCTCTCTGTCACCTTTTCTGCCTTTTTTCTCTTTTCCAATAAACCTTCCATGTGAGCTCTATTATATGGTGTGAGTTCTTCCAGTCATTTTTATATACACACCATTGGTGCTTTGGGACTGGGTAGGCTCTCCTGGAGTCCTGAGGTACACCGGGACCCTAGAACCTGGTCCACATACGACAGCCTCACTGCTCCAATTAACAGAGCACTGGGACCCTCCATCCAACATCAACATGATTGGTGAGCCCCCTTCTTCTTCACCTCTGACTATTTCCCATGAGTGATCCATTTCTCTTCTCTCAGGCATGGTTTCCTACCTTTTGGCCTTGTCATTTCCTGGTACCAGGCAAACATGGCTCTCTCAGGCTCAGAGCTCTCTTTGCGTGATGATGCATGGGACAACCTGTGACTACTTATTCTGATACTCTGAATTCTTGGGATGCTAAGAATTGCAGACATTTGGATCTTATTTCTCTACCTCACTCATGGGAAGTGCATCTACTTTTTCAGTCAGACCAATCCAAATGGCTGCTTTCCTGCACTCTATAACCCAATATTTTATGGAATCTTTGCAACATTCTGCCAGAGATCTGATAAATGGAAAGAGGTATCACCCTTTCATTCTTCTGCATTCCCTCTCCCTCAGTAGACCTGATGCATGCAGCATGTTTGCTCAGTGGCAGGGTCCACCAAACATTTTATGCTGGGACCCTAATCACCTGCTCTACCCAACAGAACTGCTCTCTTCCACCTGCAACAATTCTGCTTTCTCATTTACTGCCAGCTTTGTCTTCCATTCAATACTGGCAATTGGGTCTCTGGTAGGGTTACATGCATCTGACCATTCCCCTGGATGTGAGGTTTCATTTCTTGAAGACAGTCTTCTCTTTGCCTTCTGGCTTTTCTCAAAGTCCCGGCTCCAGGCAACTATGTCTCTGTCTGACTCAGAGCCATTGGCCCCTATTCCTGTGTGATAATGCATGGGACAGACTGTGCCTACTTAGTGTGATCCTCTCTGAATTCCGGGGACCCGATGAATTACAGCCCCTGGGTCTTCTCTATGACACTCATGGGAACTTTGTTAGTGTCTGTAGCACTTTACTCCCTTTTGGAATGCCTTTTAGAGACCAACTGACCACTCCTTTCAAATCAAATTTGGCTTCAGTATTCCCTGGATCAGGCAATCGGGAAACTGAGAAAGAGTTCTCCACTTTCTTTTTTCTTCTATCTGTTCTCCCTTTATAATTGTCCTGTTTGTTTGCTGCAATATGCGAGACTGAGGAAGTCAACTTCCTCTTGCTCGGCACACACTGGTTCTCACTTTCTTTTACTCAATTTCTGTTTCCATTTCGACCTGGTGATCTTTCCCATCACATTTCCTTGCCTTCCTCAGGAGACAGTCATACTAGTTTAGTGCAATTTTTTTTTCTGTTTCACTTTTTACTATTGACTGCCATCAGAAATTAACCACCTGTGTCTCCTGGTATGTCGACTAGAAAGAGGGCGTTAACGTGATGCAATGGGGATGAAAAAGGAACAGGTACTGTCAGTTCTAGTGTGTTCCAGGTAATTGATTTGAGTTCACCTCCAACAGCATCCTTCCAGTTCCAAGAGGCACCGAACGGTCCCTTAAATCATGGACAGTGAAGTGCAGCAGCCAGCTACCCAAGGATGTGGACAGTACCCCAGCTTTCTCAGGTTCCCAAAAGATGATAGACATTTCCCAAGTCAGCCAGAAACAGTCTTGAGATCACGGCTTCCTCATCCTTGCCTCATGTGCTACTCCTTTCTAATTCCTTGTCTTTTATGATAAACAAAAGGGAGGAATGTTAGAATTCAGGCATCTGTGCTGGCCTTCCCTTGGGGTCCTGACAGAATATGTCCCAGCTGCAGCCACTAAGAGTACCTATTTTACACATACACTACGTTCCCTTTTAAAAGGTGGGCCTTGCCCACCTCCCATCGAATTTTTTCTTTCTCCCCCCTCTTTCTCTCTTTCTTTTTCTCCTCTGCTGTTCTTATCTCCGGAGATTGGTTTCGGAACCCCCTCTCTGCCCTCTTCTCTCTCTTTTTCATATAAAATTCTCATGAGTGCCTTGTTGTATGGTGTGACTCCTTCCTGCCGTTTTTAAATAAATGATAACAATAAGATCTTAAATACCACAAGAGTTCCAATGAGGGTTGATATTTGAAAAATTACAAGTCATATCAATTCTGTGTATCTATGGTAGCTCGTTAGATTCAGTCTGAATATGTAACATGTATTGTCATCGTCTGTGAATTGCTTTCAAATTGTTGCTATTTGTTACATAAGCAGTTGAAACATTTTTGGGCTATAGACATAACAACTCATTGGCTTAAAGGATTAATTGCAACTGACATTCTAATTTATTTATTTATTCTTGAAACAGCATTTCTCTGTGTAGATCTTGCTGTCCTGGAACTCATATAAAGACCAGACTGACCTCTCAAGGTCCCAGAGATCTGCCTTCCTCTGTCTCCCTAGTGCTGAGAATAAATACGGGTACCACCACAGCCCACTCACAGCTAACATTCCTATTTCCGGAATCTATTAGTTAATTTAGGGGAGCTATGGTCCCCTAAACTTTAAAAGGCTTATAGACTCACTGAACTACTTGTTCTTTTCTAAACAGTATCGTGACCTTTTCAAGCAGAACCGTGTAATATTGCTTAAGGAGTAGCCTGAATATAACTCTGATGCTAAAATTTACTTCAATGTATCTACATATAATTTATCTGCCACAAAGACTAGCTTGGTACCATAAGAATTTCTAGCAAGAAAAGCTACACCATATTCAACGAATACAAGTAACTCAATGTACTTTGAATGAAATATATATTAGGCAAGTTACAATGTCATAGTCATTCCATGAGGGAATTTATAATCTAGTTATTATTTCGGTGGGAATAATGCAAAGATCTCACTAGATAAATACTGGATCTGCCTAGTTTCTTAAGGAAAACACAGTTACATTCTTCCTGTGTCTTTCATACCATTTATCTCTTTGCTTATTTATTTATGAGACATGGCCTCATGTTGTCAAGGCTGATCTTCAACAACTAATTTTGCTGATTCCGTATTGCAAATTCGTTCCACCATACCTGGCAGCACATTACTTTCTTGATGTAGTAATAGAAAGTCAGACTTTTGTAGGACAAAAGATAGTTTGTCCAAAGTGTAAACATGGATTTATTATCTTACTCATTTGCTACACTGTCACTGTGAAACATATCTAACTGACAAAAGTTCTGTAGAAATACGACAACAAAATATATTCTAAGTATGTAATGCAAAGGCAATAAACACCTCTAAGCAATTAAATTTATTCTTTCTTTCTTTATTTTTTTGTTGAAAAAATTTCTGCCTCCTCCCCACCTCCCATTTCCCTCCCCCTCCTCCCACTCTTCTCCCCTTCCCCTCAGTCCTCTCCCCCTCCCCCCACTCCATTACCCCTCCCTCTTGAATCTGAAGGGCAGTCCGGATTCCCTGCCCTGTGGGAAGTCCAACGTCCTCCCCCCTCAATCCAGGTCCAGAAAGATGAGCATCCAAACAGGTGAGGCTCCCACAAAGCCAGTTCATGCAGCAGGATCGAAACCCAGTGCCATTGTCCTTGGCTTCTCATTAGCCCTAATTGTCCACCATGTTCAGAGAGTCCGGTTTTATCCCATGCTTATTCAGTCCTCTATAGAGAATCTTGGTTAAATATATAAATTTCAAATAAAAAATTGAAAATAGACAATTTCTTAGTCAGTGTTCTGTTGTTACAAAGAGAAGACACCATGACCATGGCAACACTTTAAAAGGCTTATAGACTCAGTGAATTATTCCATTATCATCATTATGGGAAGCATGGTATCACTCACTCAAGCATGGTGCTGGAGAATAGCTAAGTTTTACATCTCTATCAGCAGGGATCAGGAAAAGAGAGACATTGGGCTTAACTTGAGCATTTGAAACGTTAATGCCCACTCCCAGTTACATACTTCCTCCAACAGGCCACACCTTTTTGAACACGGCCACACCTCCTAATAGTAGCAGAGGGTTGAAGGGGAGGGGAGATGAAGGGAAGGGAACAGAGAGAAAAATGGATAGCTCAATAAAATCAATTAAAAAATAGCCAAATTCCCTGGTGAAAAAGCTTTCAAACAAATGAGACTTTGTGGGCCATACATAATAAAAACCACCACAAAAAGTAAAGAAAAATGTTGAATTGGAAATTTATGCAAAATTTTCTCTGCCTTTTGTGTTGTTTACCAAGCAGTGCATAACATTTTGTTGGCCTTCTGCAATTCTTTTGCAAACCTTTCTTCTTCACTACTGTAAGCCCTACCACCACCTCATTTCTTCCTCTTTGAATTTTGTGTAACCTGTATTTTGGGACTGTTAATTTTACAGACACAAAAATACATAGATATAAGTGCTCAAATTATACACTCATTTAGCCAAGATAAAACCAAAGTTAAACAATATCAAGGCAAGTGTCATTCTGTTTAAGGGAGCTTTAACAGACAGCTGTAAGTTAGTTTCTAGACTAACTCAAAAATATACTTCACCTCCTCAATGGTTGCTTAAATGAAAATGTTCATGTAGGACTAGAACAACATATTTAGCATATCTTAATCTTGATGATTTACTATTATGATTATAACATGAAAATCAGTCTATAGATATACTAGTTTGGGATACAGATAAAACTACCTTTGGTAGAGTTTGTTTCTTTGTCTGATAGTGTCTCTTACAAAACTCAGGCAGGCCTTGAGCTCACCATGTAATCTAGATGGCTATCAAATTTTGGCTTCACCAGTTTCAGTCCTGTGATTGCTGAGATTACAGGTGTCCACTACCATACCTTGTTCATGTTATAAAAACCCTGAATAATGATTCGTAGAATTAAATATTGAGGTCATTTGATGCTTGATTCCCCTCTGTATGCTAAGAATATGTTTGATTACCATTGGTTATTAAAGACGTTGTTTCAGTTTATAGTAAGGCAGCATATAGCCAGGCATAAGAGATGGCTTAGCAGAGTAAAACCAGGCAGAAAATCCAGACAAAGATATAGAAAGAGAGGAGGCAGAGTCAAACAAATGCCCAATCTTTACCAGTAAGTCACAGCCTGGTGGTGATACACAGAATAATAGAAATGGTTTATTTAAAGATATAAGAGTTAGCCAGATATATGCCTAAGCTATTGGCCAAGTTGTGTTATAATTCATATAGTTTCTGTGTGATTATTCGGGTCTGGACAGCCAGGAAAGAAAGAGCAGTTTCCACTTACAAATGTTGCCCTATCAACTTGGGCTAACTAGATAGCATGGCCCGTCACCCACTTCGGGTCCGGGTTCTTGTCCATCTGCTCAGGATTAGGAGGAAAATAGCTGAGAGCCCACCACCCTCAGCACTCTCTGCTTAAGCAACTTGCCGGATCAGGTCTGCTAGGCATGTACAAGCAGGAGAGCATGGAGGATTCCTGCCACCATACACAGAGATATTTTCATGCCTTGCAGCATGCTGCATGGCAGATTTACCTTTTCTTCAGACAAAAAGGGTTTATGCTGTGCTTCCCAGAATTGAGGTGATGAGCACAGCTTCCACCCAGCAGTCCCAGAGCTGGGGGTAAACTTACCTCTGTCATATTGAAAGGCCAAGAGAGGTGGAGTCAACATTCAGGGCTGCTTCAACCATGCTGCTTACCATTTTAAAATGTTCCTTGTCAGAAAGGATTTCAGATATACAATAGGACAAATTCAGATATAAAAGACATCTAAATGAGACACAGTGTGTTTAAAAAAAAGTATCATGGCTTGGGAGAGAGGAGAAAAAGTGTATAGATAGTTATAAAAAGAAATAGTTTAAAAAATAAAAGTCTTTAAAGAAATAGTAAAAGTTATATAAAAGAGTACAGACAGTCATAGATTAAAGGTGTAAAGAAAAATTAGTCATTCAAAGATGGATGATATACAGAAAAGTCTAGATTATGTATATTATTGTGTTTCGTTTGAATTTTTTGACTGCAAAGAGACATTTGATTCTCGGGACTGCTATGTTAAACCAACATAAAGGTATCTTGACTTTACAATTTGGTTCTAAGTAAATGTTGCATAGGAAAGAGATTTTGCTTTTGTTCCCAAAGAGGATGAGAACCTGTGGAATGCTTCCTGGCTAATGTGGTTTGATGGAACAAGATCCCACAAAGGGTCTCCATGAACCATAAAATACTTTGCCCACAAGCAGAAACAGTTTGGAAAAAACTTTGCCCATGTTCCCAAATTATTTATGAAAAAATATATTATTTTTTCATTTAAAGGGGCTTGATTATAAGTGATTTATGATCATAGTAAATATATAAAATATACAATAAGGGGGATATGATATAAAGATGAATACTTTGCATTGGTATGGATCTTGGTCTGTTAATACATAATTAAGGCTGATTTTGTTATACTGTGTATATGTATTTCTACTCTTGTTTAAGGTATTATGTGTATTAATAGATGATCATATATAAAAGTCAAACTGTAGTCATGTTAGTTAGGTTTTCTAGATGTACAGAGATATATTTCAGGTGGATAGGAATTCTTCAGCCCTTTCAAAGAACCACAGAATATGGCATTTAAAATATTTTAAGGACTTAAACTTTTCTCAACAGTGAGTCATTTCTACATCTGGCAGCATCAATTACTTCAGAGAAGTTGATGAGTATTTAAGGAACTTGTTATGGAATTTGCCTTCATTGTTACAAGGCTAGCCATTTGGGCAAGAACCTACTCTTGTCTGGATTGCTTGATGGTATGCTGTATGAACTGGATATGCAGAACCCACATAAATGTGACTGCTAAATTTTCTAAAATATGGGATGGTTTTTCAGGGTTCCTACTTAATGAAAGTGTCTGCTAGACATTCTGAATGACACAGAAGAAAGCAACTGATGAACTTTGTCCTTACAAGAAAGAACACATCTTCAAGTATCCTGCTTCATGGAAAAGTATGCTGGATACTATGGGCCTGTAGGTTGAAGATGGATGCCCTAACATTACAGAAGAACTTTGGGTGACTGTCCAAGCAACAAGATGTCTCTGTCAATTCTAGAGTTTTAGAAGTTGCTTACAATACACTTCTTGTTTACTTAGGTAATATTATATCCTTGTGGGGTCTTTGGAGGATTGAAGACAGATAGTTATAGTTTTCCATAGTTAATGATAAAAGAACAATTAAATATAAAACTTTAGACTCACAAAGATAGGATAGATTATAGAGTATTTTTTTAATTTGTTATATGTAAACAGGCTAAATATTGTAACTATAATTCTTGCTTGATAACTGTTTGTGTATGTGATTTTTCTATGTTAAAGTTAAAACTTTCCTTTTATTTAAACAGAAAAGGGGAGATGATGGGGGATTCCCCTCTGTATGCTGTGATTATGTTTTATTACCACTGGTTAATAAAGAAGCTATTTTGGGCATGTTTTAGCAGAGTAAAATCAAGCAGAAAATCTGAACAGAGATGTAGAAAGAGAGTGAGCAGAGTCAAAGAGACACCATGCAGCTGCTGAAGGAGAAAGACGCTGGATTCTTACCATTAAGCCACAGCCTTGTGTGATACATAGATTAGTAGACATGAGTAAATTCAAGATGTAAGAGCTAGCTAGAAATGTTCCTGAGTCATTGGACGAACAGTGTTATAATTAATATAGTGATTGTGTGATTATTCGGGTCTGAGCGGCCGGGAAACAAGCAAGCAGCCTCTGCCTACCATCATTGTCGTTATGTTCACATTTTTTCCTATCCAAAGGACTTTTTTTTTCCTTTTTTTTTAATTTATTTATTTAACATTTCCACATCCTCCCATCCTCCCTTTCCCTCCCCCATTGCTCTCCAGTCCTAAGAGAAGTCAGGATGCCCTGCCTTGTGGGAAGTCCAAGCCCCCCCCCCTCTATCCAGGTCTAGGAAGGTGAGCATCCAAACAGACTAGGCTCCCAAAAAGCCAGTACATGCAGTAGGATCAAAATTCAGTGTCATTACCATCGGCTTCTCAGTTCGCCCTCACTGTTAGCCCCATTCAGAGAGTCCGGTTTGATCATATGCTTGTTCAGACCCAGTCCAGCTTGCCTTGGTGAGTTCCATTTTTGGTGGGACTGCAAACTTGTGCAACCACTTTGGGAATCAGTGTGGCAGTTTCTCAGGAAACTGCGACTCAACCTACCTCAGGATCCAGCAACTCCACAAGAGCATTTGTTCAACTATGTTCATAGCAGCACTATTTCTAATAGGCAGAACCTGGAAACAACCTAGGTGCCTCTCAATAGAAGAATGAATACAGCAGGCATGGCATATATATATATACTTTAGAGTTCTATTCAGCGGTAAAAAAAAAATGACATCTTGAATTTTACATGCAAATGGATGGAAATTGAAAACACTATCCTGAGAGAGCTAACCCAGACCTAAAAAAGAGGAATGTGGTATGTATTCACTCATAAGCAGATTCTATCCATAAATAAAGGACATTGAGCCTATAGTTGGTGATCCTAAATAAGAAGGTGAACCCAAAGAAAAACATATAGTTATCCTCCTGGATACTGGAAGTTGACAAGATCACTGGGCAAAAGTTGGGAGCAGGGGGGTTGGGGTGGATTGGGAGGTAGGGGAGATGGGGAAAGAGAAGGAAGAAGGGGAGGATTGGGGGGATCTTGGGGGAATGGGATAATTGAGATGGATGAAGGGTGGATTTGGGAGCAGGGAAGAAGTTATCCTAACCAAGGGAGCCATTTTAGGGTTGGCTAGAGTCTTAGCTCTAGAGGGGTTCCCAGGTGTCCAAGGGGATTTCCCCAACTAGGTCCCTGGGCAGCAGAGGAGAGGGTGCCTGAACTGGCCTTCTCCCATAGACACACTGATGAATATCTTGAATATCACCATAGATCCTTCATCTGGAGAGGGATGGAGATAGAGACAGAGACTCACATTGGAGCACTGGACTGAGCTCCCAAAGCCCAGATGAAGAGCAGAAGAAGGGAGAACATGAGGAAAGAAGTCAGGACCTCGAGTGGTAAATCCATCCACGGAGACGGTGGGACTGATCTAATGGGAGCTCACCAAAGGACTTTTAATGTTCTCATTAAACATCATAGTGGTTAACTTAAAGATATATTGTTATATGTATAGGAGACTAACATTTATTTGCACCCATACACTTAATGAATAAAGGGAAAATTTCCATATTATGCCTATATATTATCCAGTATCAATTTAGAGATTTTGTTCTAAAAGTTTTCTAATTTTTTTATTAAGTAGGTTTTCTCAAAGGTGTGATATGATTAAAGTCATTTATTGACAATGAATAGTCCTGATAGTAGTGACAAGAAATGAATGCCAGTAATGTTTCTAAGTAATGACATACTATGTATTTTAATGGAAACTTGGTAATTGATCTATAGATAATAGTGAAATAAGGTAAGTGAGGAGAAAAATATTTTAAAGTTTCTAAGACTAATTAATTTTCTAAGGGTAAAATTCCTCAATTATTCTAGTTCTACAACATTCCAATTCTTTATTTTCATATATAATAAGATTAAACATGTAAAATTTTATCTATATATGTCAAATTAATAAATTAATAAATATCATAAAATAAATTTTGCATATGTTAAATCCACATCTTATTTAAAAATAAATGTAAAAATTAGAAATTTAAATCTGAGTTTTATATATAAAAGAAAGTTATCATTTTCCATTGGATAATGAATTATTTGAATTTGAAATTTGAATTAAAAAATTAACTATGAAAAAACATTCAAATTTATTTTTAATGATTAAAATTCCAATTAAAACCATAAATGGACATATAATGAATAGAATAACAGAAAGAGTCATTATCAAGTGCTGGTGAGAATTTGGGTAAACTGAATTTTGTGAAGTTAGTGAGAATTTAAGTTGGTATAACCAATTTGGAGATCGTTTGAAATCACTTTTTTAAATATATGAATATTCCTCTCAGTTACTGTCCAAGAAGAAACTGAATGTCACTTTATTTTTTAAAACAAGTAGAGGATGACTTTAATTTCTTTCTTGATTTCTTCCTTGACCCAGGTGTGATTCAGTAGTTGACTGTTCAGTTTCCATGAGTTTGTCGGTTTTTTGGGGGTAGTGTGGTTGATGCCTTCTAACTTTAATCCGTGGTGATCTGATAAGACACAGGTGGACACTGATATTTTTTTGTATCTGTGGAGGTTTCCTTTGCTTCCGAGTATGTGGTCAATTTTTGAGAAGGTTCCATGAGCTGCAGAGAAGAAGGTATATTCTTTCCTATTTGGGTAGAATGTTCTATAGATGTCTGTTAAGTCCATTTGCTTCATTACCTCCAATAATTCTTTTAATTCTCTATTAGATGATGGGTATTGATGTAATCAATAGACACATCTCACAGATACTCAGGAGTGAAGGAATCAAACTGCAAAGGTTATATGTGGACAATTTTATTAATGGCATTCTCAAAAAGAGATTACAGCCCAGGATGTGATAACAGTGGGTTTGCATTGAGTTCCTTGAGGTGACAGAACTTTCCTGCCTCCTGATCAGCATAAAGGTTACATGAATCTGTATGTGTTAAATCTTCAAATAAAAGCAGAACAGTTAAAAAAACAAAACAAAAACAAAAAACAAAAAAACAAGTAGAGGTTAGAAAGGAAGGAAGAAAATGGAACAAAAAACAGCCTTACTTCATTTTATAAATGTGGATTTGGGGATATTCATTCAAAACCAGAAATGTCTGAATGGAACCAAAACAAACAAACAAAAAAATTGAGGCAGCTTCTGCCCATCGAAGTGATTGGGGAACAAAGGGCTAGTAAAAATGTGCCCTGTCTTCTTCCACTAAATATGCATTCCAGTTGTACAGTATTAGTCCAAGAGATAACATCGGCTGTAGTGAAAGTCAGGTACATGTACCTCACAATGGTCAATTTTCCAAAGTACAGAAAAAGGAGATACCAAGGGCACATATTTTAACAACTGACTCAACAATCTCATTCCCCAAAGTCCTCTACAAGAAGTAGTATCTGTACGAGGCAAACAAAGAAGAAAAATGTATAAATTGTAGATTTATTCCTATAATAGAAAATAGCACTAAAAATTAATAAAATATACCTAGCCAATGACAGTGATGAAGCTTGGCACTTTAATGCTGACTGTGGAAAAAAATCTGTCACAAAAGAATAGATACAATGTGATTCTAATTATAAGAAGTGAAAAATATTGTGAAAAAAGTTATTTAGTAATACATTCATGTGTGCCAAGATCAGGAAAAGCAAATTAAGGTTTGTGGCTATCCCTTGTGAAAATAATGAAATCATGGAAGAGTGTATAGTGGGTTCTAATCAATGGAAATTAGTAAACATAGTTGTTTATTATATAAAATAGAAAGATTAAAATATTTTTATCTGAGTGATATATATGTGTGTGTGTGTGTGTGTGTGTGTGTGTGTGTTCAAATGAATGACAAGTCAACTCAAAGGAAACAGGACATTTGTTTCACTAGAAAGCCTTGCTCTCTTAGTATTTAAGGGTTATTTTGTCCTGAAATTTAATAATCATAGGAGACAGAGGCTTCACCAGGGAGGAAATACAATTATTATTATAAAAAATAATTGTTCACATAGTTTAAAAGTGACCTCTGTTAACATTTTCCATGGCACTTCTACTGTACAAATCATTGACAGGCCCTGTGAAACTTTGTGGAATCGTTTTCTTTGCTGGGGGCTCTATTGCACTCACTATGCTTCTCCATAAATCAGAAAATCATTTGAAAATCATCCCTTTAAGAAGTCATTTTTGAGTACTTGCTACATACACAACATCAAGGTATGAATTTAGAATAAATGCATCTGATTTCATCACAGTTTAGATTATGGAAAATAGGCTATAGAGCTTTCAAATACTAAACAGCAAAATGAAGCTAAACCACATGTATCAGATGTGAAGAATTCAACAATGAGACAGAGCCCGTTTCATCTCCTTGTCAAACAAGATCATGGCATCAGATAATTGGGAAATTCAATTTGTGCTCTGTAGCTGACATGTCTGATCCCACCAGACACACTTTTGAATTTATTATCTCTGTGATGGAAAGTCCCTGGGCATGTTGAAGGTCTGTTAGGTCAAGCGCCACTGCATGTCTTACTGTTTCTGCTTCAAGGGTTTGTTTTTTTTTTTTTTCCAATTTCATGGAAACTTACTCATCCTATACATGGCCAAAAATCTGATGTTATTGGTAACACTCCTATGTTCCTATGTAAGGTTTCTATGTTCCTGGCAACATAAGAAGCAAAGACAGATTTCCCCATAGTCCTGTCCTTCAGAGGTATATTTATGTTTATTTATAATATTCCCCTAAGGAGGTCCATAGCTTTGAGCTCAGCTTTCTACGCCAATATCCAGCTTAGTAACAAACTCATTATTTCCTTTCCCCCACTTCTTCTTTGTCTCTTTTCCTACTAGTGATTTTGGTGATCAGCTACCAAGTGAGCTAGGCACTCTCTAGTCTTGCCTCAGGAACAATTAAATTAAATAAATGAATAAATACATAAGTAATAAAATAATGACAAATTACAACAAAAATGAGTCTTTTTATTGAAAGAGGTGCATAGCCTATCATCAAATATCATTACCTTCTGGGAATGAAGATTTTTATCTATTATGCCTGTAGATCGGAAGCTGAGAAAGTAGGATTGCCCAGAATTCAATACCAGATTGGTCTACAATGAGTTTCAAACCATCCTGAACTACAGTATGAGACCATGTCTCATATGAAATAATAAATGTTATCACTGAAAAACAACTGAAGAGGGACTACCCTAGTGACTCAGTAACCACGAAAATCTCTTTCAGCTTGACTTTGTTAGTAATTTGGGGAAGACTAAGAACAGACTAGGACTATAGACTTTGACTTCAGTGATTAAAGCAGAACCATTGAAAATGAAGAAATGATGCTCCAAAGAATAAAACCATCAAATAATTAAGTAGTCTAAATGCTTTCTGGAAAAACAAAAGACACATTCAAAACAAATGGATGCTACACCAAGTAATCAGAATAAATTTTCAGATTGGAGCTACAGGAAAACATTTGACTTCTAATAGCCTTCTAATGACATTTATGTGCAAAAACAACTTAGAAGGTGTTGGTAAACACACTGAAGGGTTTTCTTGTTTACAATAGGCTTATGGCATATTACAGTTATGACTACTTTATATGAAAGCCAAGGCTCATAAAAATCTAAGTATGAATCTTAAAGTCAGATATCCCATAACCTTTACATAAATATACAAATTTAGAGAGTGGAATTCCAATACACACAATTCTAACTACCAGGCTGAACTTGAACAAACTTTACTGAAACATGTATAATGGATAAAACATTGGGAAAATCCAGATCACGACAAATGTAGGCAGGTTTACGCTGCCCAGTGCTAGAAAGTATTAGTAGTAAGGATAATAGACCATATAAATAATTCTCCAGTGTTCTATTATTAGAAATGTTGGGTGGGCACTAATTAAGACAGAGCCAGTCAGTGAACGTGACTGTTGAGTGGAAGAGTACATTCAGTATTTATATATAAACTGGATGTTCTGTTCACCTTTATATTTTTACATTTATAATCTTTATCACTGACCATGAAATTCTTTCACTGGTATGACATTCATGTCAAGATATGTTAAACAAACAATTGGCTAAATTTACAATGAAAGAAATATTTTATTTCTTTTCAATCAAAGACTGCTGGTACAATGTAAGCTTTGTTTTAATGTTTGTTTTTAATCTATGTATTGCCCTTTAAGTCTTAGGCATAAAAAGTAAATTTCATAAGGCCTATGACCAGAATTGGAAGAAATTTGTTTTGTGTGTGTTACATGCTTTTCAAACACTTTGCAACAACATTTATTGTATAACTCCTGCAAATTCACAAAAAGGAACTGCTTTCTGATTTCAAAAATCAAAGGAGTAAGAACATGTCCTGAACTTGATCTTCTTCAACTGATAGTAAGTGTTAAACTCTGAATTACAAATTTTCCTTCTCCCTTATTCTAACTTCCTTTTAGCCTTATGTTGTCAGCTCTAGGAAAAAGATGAAGATGAAAAGGAGCTGTATCTTCTGGCTGTATTCTACCCTTTATAACATATTTTCATGATTTATCCTTCACTAGAGTTTACTTGTTGAATTTTCAAGTTTAAATTCAGAAGGGCTGAATAAATTCTTTACATTTCAAAAAACTGCATTCAGGTTTTTGGGAGTGCTCTAGGCATCTCCCTCTGTCCTATTAGATTCTGGGAGACTCCATCCTGTGGCTTTATGTCACTCTAAGCCTCCCCTAGAATCTGTCAGATTCCACAAAAGCAGATGCTTCATATGGAACATGATATAATGACTCAATAAAGTCTCTCTCTTGATCTTTCTTATTTTCTTTCTTTCCCTCTTTTTCACCCTCTTCCCTTTCCACTCTCTCAAGCATGCAGGATTCATTTCCATACCACTCTGTAGTAGAAGCACAAGGTTTACAATGGAGGGCTCACTGTAATGGGGAACAAGATTGTAAATTAGCACATAGCACATTCACATAATGGTTCAACTTCACTTAAAAATGATTAGGGTTTTTTTTAACTTTGTTAATAAAATAAGCTATAGTATAACATACTAGTGAAGTAATGTATAGTTTTTCTGTTGATCACACACCACAAATACCATAATTTATATTCTAAGGGTCTATGTGGCTTTTGGGAATATACAGTGAGTGATTGGATGTACAAATGATAAATTGACTTTTGTAATTCAAGTTCTTATTGTGTCAAATATTTTCCCATGTATTCCAAGTATTTTTAAATATATACTTAAAGAGAATAAGGATTTTTTTTTTCCATCAGAACCTTAAGAACATACCACACTAGTGTTCTTGAAAACTCTTACCGAAGTTGGATGTATTTTCACCATGTGATATATGCAATATAATAATCAAGACCATGTTCATAATTGGATATAGTTGAAGTACATTTGAAAATACTATGTAATTTGACAGTCTATGGGATAGTTTAGTATAAAATGTTGTAAGAGTATCAAAGTAAAGAGTAATTCTACCTTAGAGACTTTATGAAATGTATCACATAGGATATCAAATTTTCTATGGGTTCCAAATGATGATCAAAAGTTTGGCAGATTGAAACACTGGGGAGGAACATTCAAAGTCTACGAAGAACACCTAAAAGTATAAGAAGGAGATGAGAACATGAATCAGTAGAAGAAAGAGAACGACTAAAAGCAGACATCCTTGTAGTTCAAGTTAAGGAAATTAAGCTTGAGACAAAGGGATAACAGAATGAGTTTTAAGCATGCAGGGTTCAATACAGAATTATAAAGTTTATCACAGGGCAAGAGAGATTGTTCCATGATTTAGAACATTTACAGTTCTTGTGGAGGACCCGGATTCAATTCCCAGAACCAATGTAGTGGCTCATAATCATTCATTTATCAAGTCCTAGGGGGATCTGATGCTCTCTTCTGGCATCCATAGAAAATAAATACTCATGTCGTCCATATGCACACATGCAGCAGGCAAAACACTCATACACATAAAATAATAGCTTGTTTTTAAAAAAGAAGTCAATGACATATAGCATTGTTTGAACAAAAGGATTGTATATGAGAAGGACTATATTACACGTGACACTATAAAAAAAATCAGGTTACCCATTATAGGACACACCTGAGAAAATGTTTTCACCATTTAAATATAAAATAAATAATTACTTATATGTTGATACTTTCTTTGCACTCCTGTCACACATACAGGAATACAAACCTACACATGTGCTAAGTTAAATTTTTACTTCTACTTTCTATTGTCAGTTCATTCAATGACATTATATCTGCTGACTACTGCTATTTCACTTTTACTTTGGAGACTACCTAATTTACAATCACCATTGTACAAGTTTTCTGTTCTAACCCTCTATATTAATATGTTTTATCACCATGAAACAGGTAACCAAAGTATTCACAAGTTTCAAATCATTAATCAACTATATTTTATATAGTTTTTCATTGTCCCATTTATTTGGAATTATCTAATCTTATTAAATACTCCTGTTTCTCGGAGGGCTTTAAAGAAAAAAACCTTAAAAACTGAATGTCTCATTTCATGGTTCAAAAGAGAATTAAAGTGTCTGTATAAAGGAAAGGCCAGAATCGTTAACTTCCAAACAGGACTGGTAACCAACTAAAATAAAATGAAATAGAGGAATGAACCAAACATTCTAAACCCATTAGGATGCAGAGAACAAGAGATCATGTGGTATCTAACCGAACTGATAAATTTACAACATGCTTCCTGCACCTGAGGATCAGGGATCATTGCAGAAGAGGTGGGTCAGCAGATATGGAAGCTGATTAAAGATAGGCTGATCATCCGGAAGCCTGTGACTGTCCATTCCCAGACTCGATGCCGGAAAAGCACTTTGGCTTGATGGAAGGGCAGGCATATGGGCATAGGAAAGCGGAAGGGTCTGCCAATGCCAGAATGCCCGAGAAGGTGACCTGGATGAGAAGAATGCGGATCCTGCGCCGCTTCCTCAGGAGATACCGTGAATCCAAGAAGATTGATCGCCATATGTATCACAACCTTTACCTGGAGGTCAAAGGGAATGTCTTCAAAAACAAGCGGATTCTCATGGAGCACATCCACAAGCTGAAGGCAGACAAGGCCTGCAAGAAGCTCCTGGCTGACCAGGCTGAGTCTCGCAGGTCTAAGACCAAGGAAGCAAGAAAGCGCCAGGAGGAGCGCCCCCATGCCAGGAAGGAGGAGATCATCAAGACTCTGTCCAAGGAGGAAGAGACCAAGAAATAGAGCTTCCCTCGAGTCTGTACAGAGTGGGCTGCCTGTGGTCTCAGGTGGATCAGTCATTAAAATAAAACAAGCCTTAAAAAAAATAGAAGAAGAGAAGGTGGGACAAGTGTTAAGAACCAGAGGAACAGGAAGTTTCCTGTGATATTGTGTCTCCTGGAAATGTCAAACAAACGACACCCATTACGTCTCATCAACAGAGCTGCCTAGACAAGACCCGAACAAGCAAGATACCAACGATGATGTTATTATGGAAGGGAGAAAGCTCATGAGGCTTTAACCGTAGGGAATTCACTACAGGCAACTGATGAATGCGAGAGAAAGAAAATGGTCTTTACTAGGGAACAGTGCCCAAATTAGTTATCTAAGACTAGTCCATCATTTCTGAAAGCATGTATATATACACAGGAACATCATGTGAATCAAGCAGGTTATATTTTGGAATGTGTGTGTGTGTGTGTGTGTGTGTATTCATATGTAATAACAATTAATGAAGAGGAGGCCATGAATCTGAGAGAGGGCAAGGGGTAAGCATGAAAGGACTGGGAGAAAGGAAAGAAAAGAGGGAAGGATGTAATTATAATTTCGAATATTTTTAAGAGATAAATTCCGCATTTTGTTTATTCAGTTTACCTTTAGATATCAATTACTTTCCTATACTCAAGTAGTAGGTGTTTAAAAGTTTCTTCACAGTGGTCAATAGAATGCAAAATCATACATGTGGGCTTGGTATGTGTGATCTTTTGAAATACATTCTGTTGATTTTAATTAACATATATGGTGTAATGGTCAGCTATTACATATAATGAGAACATGGATTTTCTTTATAATTATTTTCAGAAAAAGCATTTTCAAAATAATTTTTAATAATTTCCTTAGATTTGCTTTTATTTTTTTTAATACTGAATAATAAGCACTATCTGACTGCATTGTCCTAAAAGCCATGCAGTATCTAACTTTGCAGTTTATATATGAAACCTACTCATGATAAATAGTAAGTGCAGAATTAATGTCCTTAGGCCCAGTATGGGACTGATTTTCTCTCTACTTCCCTTTTTACCCCTTCCTATCTCCTTTGTTCCTTTTCTCATTTCCCCTTCCCTATTCTTCTCTTTTCTCACACTTGGTCAGAATCCAACTTAGTTCAATTCGGTGTACTGAAAATAAGTATTTGGTGTGGTTTCAAGTTAGCAACTGCTATTTTGAGAAGGAAACCATATTCCGTCCACAAATATTTGTGAAATGTTTATTTATGCAATGATGTTAACGAGACAATAGAATCAAAACAGTAGACAAGAAAAACATGAAAATGCTCTCCTGGATCCTCCAGTTTATTACAGGGTATAGGAAATGGAAAAAAAAAACAACCTCACAATATATGTGATATAGAAAGAATTATAAAATACACTAATATAGACAGAGCACAGAATACACAGAAAATAAAAGAGAAATATTTGGATTTCCTAATTCAAGTAAGAATCTGTGTGAAAGTTCAACAAAACTGGGAACTGTAGGAGGAAAAGTATTCAACCCTACAACAGAATGAGCATTGTTTATCCAAAACTAAAAGCTTCTAATGAGATCTCCTGAGATGAGATCTGACCTCCCTTTCTGTTCTGTAACGAAAACTGTAAGACACAGTTTTTCCCTATCAACATGCTGTGCAAAGATAAGGAACTTAATAATAGACGGTGCTGTTAAGAGAAAACTTGCTCATAGCTTCATGATATATGGGATTTGACAATATGCTACTATGTTTATATTTGTCCCTATGGATTCTTATGTACATATATAGCATATTTTAATGCATTTTTGTTGTTTTTAGAGACAGGATTTTTCTATATCTTTGGAGACTTGTAGAACTCACTTTGAAGACTAGGTTGGCCTCGAACTCACAGAGATCTGCCTGTCTCTGCCTCTCAAGTACTGGAATTAAACTCATACGCAACCACCGCCTGGCATGAATAGCATATTTTTTAAAGTACACATAAAAAACTGCTAAAATTAAAAAAAAATAGGGGGACACAAACTTGTGATCTCAGTCCTTGGAGGTTCAATGGTGTCCTCAGCTATAGAGCGAGTTCAGTACCAGCCTGCATTGCATGGGCTTTTAGCTCAAAACAGAGCAAGTGCCTGGTGTGGCACATCAGGGAAACTGGGGTTTGAGTTAGACTCTGCCTCAAACCACACCAGAACACAAGGTAAACTAAACTAAATCAAATATTAGCAAAAAGATTGTAAAATCAGTTCCATCTATGAATTGAAATGGTATAAATTAATATACTAAAGAAACTTCTTGCATGTCAACTTTCATTTGCCCATTTAACTTGTATGTGATCAACGATGAGTTAAAATGAGTTAGATAATTAGAATTTCAAGAGCACTTCATTTGTCTCTTATTCCTGAAAAATCCTTTATACAAAAGGATTATAAATACACACACCAACCATTTATCCATCCATACCCTCCATATTTAGTCTTCTTTCTTTAGCAGCTAGACTCAATGCATGGTCCAAAGA